>NC_080795.1:30911180-31108680 GCF_028018385.1 Neofelis nebulosa | reverse complement strand
TTTTGTGAGACGGAAATCTATAAACTGAGACCTAAGCAATACGTGATCGCCTGCCCTGCTATGTTCAAATGGTCCTCTCCCAATCCAGTACATGATCTTGGATTGAATTTTTCCACACAATAAAAAACTTTAAATTGCTAACCTCTGCTTCTATTAAATCTTCCAGAAAAAGTTCATAGCTTGAAAACCAAACTGCTTTCTGTTGGCAGAAACCTCTTCACCTCATTCCTAGTATCTACATACTTATAAACACACAATGTGTCTTGAACGGATAACAATACAATTTTCTCCAAATGGCATGTTGACTTCTTTCTGGTTAGAATTTTTTTCTGAGCATATTTTTAAGGAAAATAAAGTCCCAAAATAAAATAATTAGGTTTCTTTTCCCGTAGGATATACTTTTCTCTTTCTTGTCAGTTTTTCTTCAACTCTGCTTCTAACCCAGCCTACTTCTTACACAAAATCTTGTTACTGTTATTTTGTATCTGCCTGAACATGAATTCAAATGCCCAGCTACTTCTAGCAATGTGACTATATACAATAGTTGTACTACTGGCAATGTTATCAAATGGTTCTACCCAGAACCTGCTTCCAATGGCTCTTAGAAGAGGGTAGAGTCTAAAATCTTGGCAAAAAGAAACAAACAAAAACAAAAACTCTGCTAAGCCTTATTTTTTGGTTGGGAATTCTACTTGATAATAAGTACAGCTATGGTGTAGTATTTATCAACCTTGCACTCTTCAAGGATTAAGAACATTTTCACATTATTTTTAATCATCGAAAAATATTTCTTTCTAATGATCTCCACCCCACTTGCACCCCCTCCATTATACGGAACTGTTGTTGAGAGTGGTCAAAAAATACTCTCTTCTTTCACATAATAATCAATAAACAAAGGGTATATAACTTTTTTTAAAGTAGGCTTCACGCTCAGCATGGAGCCCCATGCATGGCTTGAACCCAACCCCAGACATCAAGACCTGAGCTAAGATCAAAACCTGAGATAAAGAATCAGACACTTAAGTGGCCAAGCCACCGAGAGACACACCAAGAGTAGCTAACTTTTAATGTATCCCCTTTCCAAACATATACATATTTCACTTATGAATAAAAAACTACCATCTGTCAAACATCTAGCTTGACAAGTAGATGTACTTGCAGGTCTAAGTCGCTGCACCATAGGGCAGTGTTGTGCTAAACCTGGCTTATACTGGATCCTAAAAATCAGTTGTTTCATTTCCAGAGATTTTGTGAGCTGGTAGATATCACATTGATAACTTTAAATCAGTCATGTTGCCTTCTTATACCATGGAAATCAGTGCTACTACATATCAGGGCTTTTTTTTTTTTTCCTGGAACGTTGGCTGCTAAACATTTACCAGAGCATCACGATATACTGTATGAATGTGCATGAAAACCCACACACAGGATAGATAGATAGATAGATAGATAGATAAAATACACAGATATGCCATTTATCCCAAATAAAAGTCCAGAAGACAGATATTGTAGTCTCTATTTTTCCATTAAGAAAATTCACGTTGTTATGATTATATAACTAACAACTATAAACTAGAGTATTTGTGCTGCAAACACTTTGAAAATCAATGACAACTCTAAATCAGGCCACTTTATGAAACCTCATAATGTTAATCACACAAGGTTAAAGAGACTACTGAGGAAAAGTCATTTTCTACATTTCAATGGTGTGACACATTCAAGAGTTATACAATATTTGAAAATACAGTCAATTTGTTGCTGCCTTCTGTTGTTTTGTTCTTTGAGGGCAGAGACTGGGATGGTTTCCCTCAATTCCTAGTTGACCGCATGCAAAAAATGGCATTCAGTAAATATCTGTTAAAACAATTCATGGATTAAACTTTAAGTGTAGATTTTCAACCCATTTGGGAAGCTGAAAAAATACTCTTTGGAATATACTCCTTGAAAGGTATCTATTGAACTGGAATGTCTGCAGATGTTTTCTTAAGTGATAAATAGTGTGAGAGAAGTCTGTAATCATTACTATTTTCAATCTGTTTAGCAGTAACTAAAAAAAAAATTAGAAAATGTGAAACTGATCAGACATTAACAAATGCTACAGCCTCTTTGGCTACAATTGGGAAATCAAAAATGATTATTCTGAACACAAACATTAATGAATTCAGAGAGAGTAACCTTGAAATAATGTGAATAGACTGTAGGCAAATGGAATGATACAAATAATTCAAGACACCTTCACAAATAAGTCAAAAGACAGATTTAAAACAACACAAAATGGCAAATCTAAAGAAAAATTGCAAACCAATAAAGTCTTCCTTACTTCCTTTTGTCTGAAAGATCTACCAGAAAATAGTGAAGAAAGTATTTTTGAGACATTAAAGAAGGTTAGCGATTTTTTTTCTAGTCAATTTCTATGGTAATATTTTGCCTTTCCCTTGCACAAAGAAAGCTATTCCCTTGGCCAGATAAATAAACCTCCTTTCCATTTCTCAGTGTGTTTCTGGTTATTGTATTCAAGGGAAATCCTGCCATTGTAAAGGAATCTATCACAGTGAAGGAAGGGATCAACCATATTCCTCTGATTCTTAGAGGGGTTTTTTGGATAGATACAAGTACTCTACTATGTTTGGGGAGTCAAATTTAATGTTGTTCACAATTTGTAATGTCCATCAAAAGCAAGCACATGCTAGGCTGCTTCATAAAATATCTAAAGAGATAGATCAAGTCCAGTAATGAAATGGTCCTCTATTAATATTCATAATATTCATAACAGGTTATTCACCTGAAAAAGGAAAAGCTATTAGCTTATTTTGCTATGACTACCATAACAAAGAACCACAGTTTGGGTAGCTTAACCAACAGAAATTTATTTCTTCATAGTTCTAGAGGTTAGAAGTCCCAGATCAAAATGTTGATAGAGTTGGTTTCATTCTGAAGCCTCTCTCCTTGGTTTCCAGACAGTTGTCTTCTCTCTGGGTCTTCAAATGGTCTTTCCCTCATTGCCTGTGTCCTCATTTCCTCACCTTACAAGGACACCAGTCATATTGGATTAGGAACCATCCATTTGATTTCATTTTACCTTTCTTATCTTTTAAAAAGCATTATCTCTGAATATAGTCACACTCTTGAGGTACTAGAGGTTAGGACAACAACTTATAAATTCAGCCCATAAGAGCTGTCTATGCTCAAATTATTTAATAAATTTCACATTCATTGTATTTAAGTGGTTTCTTTCCCAGGATGATCTATGAAATCTGTATTACTTAATAAATAAAACCTATAAATGCTGTTTTTACATGAATTACCATTTATTTTTTTCTTTTTACTTTTAATTTTATTTTTTTATTTTTGTAAATTTACATCCAAATTAGTTAGCATATAGTACAACAATGATTTCAGGAGTATATTCTTTAGTGCCCCTTACCCATTTAGCCCAACCCCCCTCCCACAACCCCTCCCATCCCCCCTCCCCAAACCCCTCCAGTAACCCTGTTTGTTCTCTATATTTATGAGTCTCTTCTGTTTTGTCCCCCTCCCTGTTTTTATATTATTTTTGTTTCCCTTCCCTTATGTTCATCTGTTTTGTCTCTTAAAGTCCTCATATGAGTGAAGTCATATGATTTTTGTCTTTCTCTGACTGATTTCACTTAGCATAATATCATCCAATTCCATCCACATAGTTGCAAATGGCAAGATTTCATTCTTTTTGATTGCTGAGTGATACTCCATTGTATATATATACCACATCTTCTTTATCCATTCACCCATTGATGGACATTTGGGCTTTTTCCATACTTTGGCTATTGTTGATATTGCTGCTATAAACATGGGGGTGCATGTGTCCCTTCGAAACAGCACACCTGTATTCTGTGGATAAATGCCTAGTAGTGCAATTGCTGGGTTGTAGGGTAGTTCTATTTTTATTTTTTTTGAGAAACCTCCATAATGTTTTCCAGAGTGGCTGCACCAGCTTGCAATGCCACCAACCATGCAAAAGAGATCCTCTTTCTCCGCATCCTCACCAACATCTGTTGTTGCCTCAGTTGTTAATGTTAGCCATTCTGACAGGTGTAAGGTGGTATCTCATTGTGATTTTGATTTGTATTTCCCTGATGATAAGTGATGTTGAGCATTTTTTCATGTGTTGGTTGGCCATCTGGATGTTTTCTTTGGAGAAGTGTCTATTCATGTCTCCTGACCATTTCTTCACTGGATTATTTGTTTTTTGGGTGTTGAGTTTGATAAGTTCTTTATAGATTTTGGATACTAACCCTTTATCTGATAGGTCATTTGCAAATATCTTCTCTCATTCTGTCAGTTGCCTTTTAGTTTTGCTGATTGTTTCCTTACCATTTGAGTTATTATTGACTATTGGCAAGAGGAGAGTTTGCTAATAGAAAATGTTCATTCTTGATTATTCATATTGGCTTGTTTAGTTTCTCAGTATGCAAGATAACTTTATTTTTTCAAAAAATTTTTTGGTTTATTTATTTTTGAGAGAGAGACAGAGACAGAGAGAGAGCAGGGAAAGGGCAGAGAGAGGGAGACGCAGAATCCAAAGCAGGCTCCAGGCTCTGATCTGTCAGCACAGAGCCTGATACAGGGCTCAAACCCACAAACCATGAGATCATGACCTGAGCCAAAGTCAGATGCTTAACCAACTGAATCACCCAGGCCCCCCTGCAAGATAACTTTCAAACCTCACACCTACATTGCATTTTACAGTCCTGTGGCATCACTGCTTTTGAAGGGGGAATTTAAGCAGAGACACAGCATGCAATAGTCGGGGAGATACAGTCCCTGCCGTAGCACATCACTATGATGATATGTTTACAGCTCCAAGTAACATGAAGCAAGAACGATTTTACCTGGCCAGTGATTCCAAACCTAGATAAGCTCTACCAAAACTCATGTTGTATGCTAACAATTCCCCTTTTGTTTCTTGTAGTCTAAATATGTCAGTGAATAAGTTATAGTCAAGTTCTCCTTTTCCTATTTCATTCTTAAAAATCAGATTTATATTTCTTAATATACTTAATCATATCTTGTTTTACTCAAAGACTTCTGACTATAGTTTTGCCTGGAGTAAAAATATATATGTGAATGAGGATAAAGAGACTATCATTCTTTATTTCTGGTCTCTCTGTATTAATATGCTAGTAAGTACCAAACAATATTTGTATGATACATTTTATTGTGGGTATATACTTCAATGTTTCAAACAATTATGTCATAACCCTATTCTTCCATATTGTAAACATGTTGAAGACTAGGGGATTTGCCTTTTAACCATCACACCCACAGCACTTGGTATAATACTGATGATAATATGCTAGATACAGTAACGAATGGATGAATAACTAACTGCATCACTGATTGTCATAGAAAGTTTCTTCTTTATGTTGCTGCAATTTTTCAGGGAAAAAAACATGGACTATTCAAATATTCTATTAGAAAAGAGATTTTTCAAAAAAAAGTAATGTAATGCAATTTTCTAACTTTGAGAATCTTTCTAAGTGTCACTGGCAGATAATCACAAATGTCTGTTGAAAGTACAATGTGTTTGATATTATTATTTTCTTTAAGAAGGAATAATTCAAAATACTAAGATATATAAGAAAATCAGGGGTGCCTGGGTGGCTCAGTCGGTTAAGAGGCCGACTTCAGCTCAGGTCATGATCTCGCAGTCCTTGAGTTCGAGCCCCGCGTCAGGCTCTGTGTTGACAGCTCAGAGCCTGGAGCCTGTTTCAGATTCTGTGTCTCCCTCTCCCTGACCCTCCCCCGTTCATGCTCTGTCTCTCTCTGTCTCAAAAATAAATAAATGTTAAAAAAAATAAAAAAAAAAGAAAATTAAAAGGTATGTAAGACAAATAAATGAGTAATCTACTTTATCTAGTCTAGAGATGATAGTTTCCAATATGCAAATTATAATTGAGTGAATTAAATACATATAAAGTAGTTAGGTTTTTCAATTTTTTTTTTTTTTTTTTCAACGTTTTTTATTTATTTTTGGGACAGAGAGAGAGACAGAGCATGAACGGGGGAGGGGCAGAGAGAGAGAGGGAGACACAGAGTCGGAAACAGGCTCCAGGCTCTGAGCCATCAGCCCAGAGCCTGACGCGGGGCTCGAACTCACGGACCGCGAGATCGTGACCTGGCTGAAGTCGGACGCTTAACCGACTGCGCCACCCAGGCGCCCCAGTAGTTAGGTTTTTCTTTATGATTTATTTATACTATCATGTTTCATTTCTTTCTAAAGCAGTATTTCCAGATAGTTCATTCAACAATTCTTGCCCTCTTTGTCCTGACATTTATAAGGCAGTGATTCCTCTTCATATTACTTTTATGACTGACTACCTTCCTCATTATTTCAAAGCACTACTTAATTGTAATTCTCAATATATAATGGATTAATCACAATAACAGCTTTTTGATAAATATGTTAGGAAAAATAACCTTTCTGAATAAATTGAAAACGTTTGTGATCATTGTAAAAGTCATTCAAGAACATATCCTAATATAGTGAAAGTCATGTATCTGTTAAAATCTGGGTGATCTTCATGAAATAAAGGAGTTTAATGCTGATAAAGCAAACAAATGAAATAAAATGGCTTAAAAAGAAACTAAATTTATTTATTACTGGTAGCTATGTTGAAATAATACTATGAGTTTTATGGAAGGCAAAATATATTTTTATTCAAAGCAGTAATCTTACAATTCAGTGTGCAGAACAATTGTCAGTACAAAATCTAAGCTTCAACTTGTAGCTGCATTTTGAATAAACTGCCAGAATAAGAGTAATATTGCAGATAAATAAAGACTGGTTTTTCATTTAGTGCTTTTATTAGAATTATAAATGAAATAGTTATTTTGATCAAATAATGAATTTTTTCTCTAACTTCAACCGTTACTAGATCACTCCTACAGTAGCAACTTTTCATCTATTTTTTGCAATATTGTCCTTCAAATAGACACATAAAACAATCTTCAAACCCAGTAAGCGTGAAGTTATTACAACCAGTAAGTGATTTTCCACATCATATATGATTATTTTATTTTTACTTTGATAAGATGATATAATTCAAGTCCATATTTAAACATTAAGACTGCTTCTTAAGTCCTTTCTAATTTGCAACAGAAAAGACTATAGTATGTGTAAAGGAATAAATGTCATCATCAACTTCATTATAAAATAGCAAGAATTATTATTCAGTTTTGACCTAAGAAATATTGACATTTATATAGCAGGAGTCAGGGACTATCAGAACTCAAGTGATTTAGGGTTTGAGATGAGACAAAAAAAAATCTGGAATTTTAAGCCACATTTCAATGTACCATTAAAAAGCTAAAATTTAAGAACCTTACTTATCTTGTTTTTATGCAGGCAAAACATAATATAAAAATATAAAAATTAAAATCCTATTTAACTCAACCCTTTATTTCTTGGATTTATTTAAGGAACTATTATCTTAAAAAATAGAAATTATAATTTCTTTTGCATTTGAAACCAACTTTCTTAAAATTAACCTGAATAGTATATTATGCCATAAGAGATAGAGACATAATGCTCCAAATCACTAAGAAAGTCACTGTCATAGGTCAGGACCATACATTGCTAATTTTATACAACACAACAGGAATAGATAGAATGGTTCACTTTCCCAGATTTGTTTGCAGTTAACCCACATTCACTGAATGTCATTACACATAAAAATAGACATCCCTAATAGACATCACCTCCACAGCGCATTTGAAAAGCTCTACTCAAGTTATCCTGTTACCATTATGAATATTTTCTCAAGCCAAGGAAGCAAGAGCCGCACACACCCCCAATACCTGAACACCATGGTTCTGCATC
Organism: Neofelis nebulosa; assembly: GCF_028018385.1. Lineage (NCBI taxonomy): Eukaryota > Metazoa > Chordata > Mammalia > Carnivora > Felidae > Neofelis > Neofelis nebulosa. The sequence continues at coordinate 31,100,822 of NC_080795.1, read as the reverse complement.
CTACCATATGTTGCCATTTTAAACATTTTTTTTTTAGATTTTAAACTTTGTTATGACTTGGGAACCTCTGTAGGAAGTTAGAAGCTAATAGTTAAAAGTTTGTGGGGAAAAAAACCTTAAGACCTCACTAGGAATCGAACATGTATTCAGAGATTGTGTCAGGCAATATATAAATTGTTTACACTGATCATTTTATTGAATCCTCACATCATCTGTCTGAATTACATACTATTACATCCTATATCAATTTGCTTTGCAAATGAAGAAAAGGAGTGTCAATGTACTTAACCTACTTGTCCAAAAGTATACATTATGGAGGTCATTACTGGAAGTGGAACACATATCTCATGTGAAACTTATTCCCAAATGCTCACTCTACTTCCTCAAAATGATTCAAATCTAAATGAAACATATGGGATCCTGCAGCAGACACAGGATATTAATGGATATTTAAATAACGTTGGTAGTTTACTTAATAAAATACCACAGTCACGTAAAGTACCACAGTTATGTAAGATGTCATCTCACATGAGAGGAAACTTAGTCAAAGGCATATGACAATCTCTTCTATTATCTTTGCAACTTTCCAGTAAACCTAAAATTATTACAAAAAATTCGTCAAAAAATTATCAAAAAAACTGACCCCGGTACACCTAATACAATAGAGTGATAATTTGAGAGAGAATTAATTAAATAATTAAAGTCATTTAACTGAGAAAACAATACTGGTAAATTGAATAGTTTAGTCCTTTACCTTCTCCATAAGTATCTTTATCCTGAGTAGTAATTATTCCAAAGTGGCAATTATATTTCATGCAAATAGATCTTTCAATCACAATAATATAATGGTTGCATTCCTACAAACAGTATTGTATCACAATTGTGTTAAACATGTTTCAATAAGAAAACCAAGAAAAGACCAAGAAGTAGAGGCTTTCATACTCATGATAATAAGTTATTTTACTTTTAATAATCCCTCTAACAAAGGTGTTTTCTTAATATGGGCATGATTTTATATCTACAAACATAAACACCTTTTGACAAACTTCTGTTGATTAATGTAAACTTTTGCACAAAAGTAACTTTTTTTTCCTTTTCTAGTGTTTTAATGTTACTAGAACCATTCACATAATGACACATATCTATTTTTATCAAGTTGGCACCCATTGTTATGAAATTGAAACAAAGCCACTCATAGTTGTCCCTACAAAGTTCATTTTTTCTTCTAATACTAGTTCTGAATTGTTATCACCTTATTACTAATTTTTGTGTCTTTCTTCCACATTACCAGTTCTCCAACATCTAAAAAAGTGCCTGAAAGATACTAAAGTTTCAGTCTCAGTTATAAAAACCCACGCTATAGGAAAAAAATGCACTAAAATTCCAAAGCATTTTCAATTTAGTAATTTTGCATTTTTTAAATATAAAAGCCCTGCCTGCTTCTGGAAAGAATTAAGGTCACGCACACACACTCACACACTCACACACACACACACACACACACACACACACACACACACAAACACACACACTAAAATAACTGAAAGCATGAAAAATGAAAGGCAAAGACCAAATAAGCATACGAGACAGAAAAGCCAAGAATCCAATTTCAAAACAGAAACAATTCTGTAAAGTTCTCCTAACCTGTTTGCTAGCATCATAACAACAAGAAGTCTTTAAATTTTCTAACAATAAAACTTTAAAAAAGGAGGAATTGCCAGCATTCACAGGATTTCTAGGCCATTGGTTCTTGGCCACAAGATGAGAAAGACATTTCTCCTTGGGCTTTTCATGAAGCCAAACATTGTATAAATGACTGAACCATGTGTTCACAAACTTTCTTTCAATAAATATACCAATGACTCATCTAGGACTATTCTTGGAAATGCCTATTCTTTAGTGCAGAAGGCATCAGGTCATAGGTAAATTCAGTAAAATTAACTCTTTTGTTTTTCCAAATAATGGAATTCAGGTATGTAGTTCTTTTTCTTTTTTCTGACTTTATTATTCAAGGTTGAATTTTGTACTATTTGGGCATTGTAATGACATATACAGGACATGCTTTTTATCTATTTCTCTATTTCTTTTTAAAATTCAGCTTGAACTCAGAATCTTTCTCAACACTGCTCTAGGCAGCCAATACTAAATGATTCCATATTCCATATGAGATAAAGTGTATGTGCCATGTGTTACTTAGAAGGATAAACAGACTAGATATTATTGGGTAAATCGTTCATATATATCTTTACTGTCAACCTACATCATTAGTAAGTTTTAAGTGGCAATGCATCTAGAACCATACTCCCTGAGACATATTAAGAATACAGCTATTCTATGTTTTCATGGAAGCATGGCTATTTACTTTAATATATAAATCACAATTATGCTAAAATAATAACACTCATTGAAATTTTACTCCATGTAAATCACGTTGAAAAACACTTTCCTTGGATTTTGTTAAAATTTTCATCCTTACAACAACTTTACAAGTTTGTTTTTAAAGGTTTTATTTATTTATTTTGAGAGAGAGAGAGAGAGCACAAGCAGAGGAGGGGCAAAGAGAGAGAGAAAGAGAGAGAGAGAATCCCAAGTAGGCTCTATGCTGTCAGTGCAGAGCCCTACATGGGGCTCGAACTCACAAACTGTGAGATCATGACCTGAGCAGAAATCGAGTCAGACGCTTAACTGGCAGAAATCAAGAGTCAGACGCTTAACTGACTGAGTCACCCAGGCGCTCCACTTTACAAGGTTTTTTATTCGTATCATCACCTAAACACGAGGAAAGAAAGCTGAAACAAAGGTTAACTAGAAATCTAATATAATAGGTGGGAAGCCTGACAATGTATTTGTTTAAATGAAAGGCAAATCTACTTTATTTGGAGGAAGGTCATGGAAAGACCATTTGATAGAGCCATGACTCTCTGCAAAACCCTAGTTTGGAATACATTATACATCTCCCAATAAAAAATAAACCAAATAGATTTTTGGGATTTAAATACATTATATATGTGAGGGTGATTAAGACCTCAAGGTTCAAAGCCTTAATATATAAAAATCATAATTTTAACATTGAAAAAATGTTGAAGCAGAGCTCAATAGACATCTCTGCTATTTAAAAAACATAAGATACTTCCTACAATTTTAATTTCAGTGAATTACTAGTGTGAAATACACTTCTATTTTGTGCTATATGATTTTATATACTCTCTAAATTAAGTCACCATAAAGTTATAACAAAGTTATGACATAAGTCCTGTTATATACAATAATTTCAGTAGGTATACGGTTAACTAAATTATGAATTTAAAAGATGGTACAAATTTTAATGCTACTGACTGCTTGAACATAACATTAATGGTTAAGTAAAATTTCAGTGTACTCTGAAAAGAAATTCTTACTGTTATATGTCTACTCATTCTTCAGAGAACTGCCTACATGACAGTTTACATTTATAAGTGTTAAAATATTGTGATAAAACTCTCAGCAAATAATTTTTAAAATAGTGAGAGATGTAAATATAGATACAGAGAGAAGTTATAGATATATTCACCCATGAATCAAGTGTTATTTCTTCAGTTTGTATCCAATTAAAATTTTGGACATATTAGACACGAATTTAAAATAACATTCTACTTTTATGCACGTGAACAAGGCTGTCTGAAGACAGATAACCACATTAGGATTAAATTAGGTAGGTTTTCCTTATGTAAACAATTATGGTCTCCAACTAACAAGCCAATACAACAAACAATCTTTATACCACTATGAATGTCATTAAACTATCCAATAAATTATTAAGATTTGGTAAAGCAAAATAGAAACACCTGCCACTCTGTCAACAGAACAGATGGCCAATAGCAAATTTTCAAATAGTCATTTCCTAAATTGATAAGAAGAGTCAATTTGACATTTGGCACACAAAATAGTATGTCCCTTGTGTAAAGGAATCTAAACGGTCATGGGAATGAAAACCCATATTCATTTCTTTGTTAAGAAACTCAAAATAATCAAACTCATTTTTAAATATTAATGTGTATTTTTAATTATTGCCAGGTGCAGAACATTTCGATTAATATGAATTCTAACTAATAAGAATGCATCATATCTTAAACTGGCTGGTGAGCCGACTGATATTTATATTATCCTTATACCATTTTGCATGTATAAAAATTTAAGAAACCATATCAATATTTTGATTGATAATTGATCCTTATACTTTACAAATATAAAATTTTAGTTATTTTCAGAGTTACAGTGAGTTTACATTGAATTTAAGACAATGTTTTTCACATATTGCATGAAAACTAAAATAATTGAATCTGAAACGCAATTCAATTTCTCTTTGAAAAAATAAGAGGTTCCAGGGTAAAGTTAAGAGCAGGTAAAATGAAGAGAAAGAGGTTTGCTTGCTTATCAATGAAAAAGACTAATACTAGCTATAGTCTACCAATTATTACTTTGTCAAAACCCTAGAATCAGCTATATTTTCCATTTTCGTTTTTTAAAGATTTTTGGGGGAGTGGTTTTAGATTCACAGAAAATTGAAAGAAAGGTACAGTTTCCCCCATATACCCCTGCTCCTTCACATGCACAGCCTCCCCCATTAACAACATCTCCCACCAGAGAAGTACATTTGCTACAACTGATGAACCAACATTAACACATCATACAGTCCATTGATAATCACTCCAGGTCCAAAGTTTACATTACTGTTTACTCTGTGTGTTGTACATTCTATAAGCTTGAACAAATATATAATGACATATATCCATCATATAGTATCATACAGAGTATTTTCCTTGCCGTAAAAATTCCCTGTGCTCCATGTAATATTCTCCAATCCCCTGGAAATCACTGATATTTTTACTATTGCCATAGTTTTGCCCTTTCCAGAATATCATAGTTAGAAGCATACAGTGTGTAGTCTTTTCATATTGACTTATTTAGAAATAGTAATATCCACTTAAGTGTCCTCCATGTGTCTTCATAGCCTGACAGCTCATCTCTTTTTAACACTGTATACTATTCCACTGTCTGAATGTATAGTTTATTTATCTGTTCACTTTCTGAAGGACATCATAATTGCTTTCAAGTTTTGACAAATACGAATAAATTTTCTATAAACATTCTTGTGCAGGTTTTGGGGTGCACATAAGTTTTCAATTACTTTGGGTAAATACCAAAGAGTACAATTGCTGGATCAGATAGTAAGAGCATATTTAGTTTTGTGAGAAATCACTACCATTTTGCATTCTCACCAGTAATGAAAGAGAATTTCTGCTGCTCCTCTCCATCCATAGCAGCATTTGGTATTAATCAGTGTTCTAGATTTTGGCTATTCTAATCAGTGTGTAGTGGTATTTCATCACTTTTTAATTAGCATTTCCCTGATGACATGTGATTTGTGGCACTATTTGTCTTTATCTGGAAGAGTTAAAGTCATTTACTTTACTGACATGACTGGAAGATGAGGATATGGATTTCGATCATGCCCATTATTAAATATGATTACATTTCATCACTTATTACACGGGTAGACATTAACACATGTTCAAAATCCAAGTCTCAAATTTTTCCCATCTGTAAATAGTTATAATAGTATTACTTCCCTCACAAGGTTGTTATGAGATGAAAATAAAACTATGTGTATAAAAAATTAACAGTATACCAAATAAAAAACATGTTATATTTGTTCCTATTATTCTTTGAAGATATAATTTGTGACAAATAGTAAAAGCATTATCAGGATCCATATCCTCACATGCTCAAAACTTGATGAAGGGTCTGTATGTATTTGGTCTAGTTTGGTATAGACGTATACAAACAGGAATAATGAATAATCAGATTGAAAATATGCCTCCTAACACTGTATAACCTATATATTTGCCAAATTTTGGCTCATTTTAAAGTAGAATAATTTGGCCTTTACCCCCTCTTATAGTTATATTTTATTCATTTCCTTAAATTCTATATTTAAAAATATTTGGATAGACATGCTATCAATAGTTTTTACTACTTAGTAAGAAAAAGTCACTGCTTTCCACTAAAATATATTACTGCATTCAATGTTGACATTTGAAGGCAATAATACCTGGATTGAGGTTAACTAAATAAACACTATTTGGTAGGGGAGGTGGATGTGGGGAAGGAAAGAATTCCAAGTTTTGTAAACATGATTTTTATGTTAGTTGTCATTGAAAAACCATGTCTGAAAAGTGTAGCAGGTAGTTAATTTTTTATTCCTTAACCTTCTTATAAAATCCTATCGTGAGTAGTAAGATGGTTCATTCTGACATCAAAAGGGAGATCAAAGGAAAGATCGAAGGAATAATTTTTGATGGAGTTGAGAAAATGCCTTCACCTTCCATAAGAAAATTGGTACTTTGTTTGAAATACAGCAGGTGTTTAATTATTGCTCTCTCTTCAACCACTCTCTATCTGGGGATAACATAGCATCACTTCTAAATAACCCCATGTCCATTAGTTGGAGATCAGTCATTCATAAAGACAAGTTTTGGCTCTTCAGTTATACCCATGAATCATCTATTATTTGTGAAGAAAAATGAGAGTTCTCTCCTTCTAAAAATAAATGTAAGATATTTTCAATTTCAGCATCAGTGTATAGAGGGTTTAGAAGTTATCCCCTTCTTTTTACCAAAAACAAAAAAAAAAAACAAAAAAAAAAAACAAAAAAATTCAAACAACTGGACAGACTGAAAATCAGTGATCTTTTGCACACATTGAAAGACAGAATTCACAGGGCAGATGCCACTTGAATTCTGGAGAGACAGGTGCATTCAGAGAGATACAGCACCTGAAATCTGCATGTCCAGAGGAGTAGTTGTTGGAGACAAGGACTGGTAAGAACAACTGAATGGAAATTTTGAAGAACTGTTTGAGGCTGAGTATGGTGTATTATGAGATCAACAAACTCCTTAGAAACTATTGTCTTAAGTGAGTTCTCTCACTTTCATATGTTTTTCCTCCAGTAATTCAGCCAAATTCCCACTGTGAGGATCTGAGAAAGATCCCCACATAGCCACATAGCTATGGCAGGGGGGAGGGAAAATGTAGCCTTTGTGAAATAAGACTAGAGCCTTCTCAATTTAAAAAAAAAGTCTTTTATCCAGGGGAAAGGGCTTTGACACAGTGCACTTCTAAAACTTTATCCCTACTGGACAAATGGAATATCTTCCACTCCAGTCCCCACTAGTCTTCTTGTGACACTGAAGGGGAAAGATAAAACAACACAAAACAAAAACCATAATCAACAGAAGTCAGGGCTGAAGAGAAAAGTATTGCAGATGCTGAAGCCAAGTAAGAGAATAGTATGTCTGTTGGGGTCGCGGGGATAGGGATGGAGGGGGAAGCCATAACCAAGGGAAAACATTTGTGAAAGCCACAGCCCTGAGAAAGGTCCACTAAAATGCTAAGATTAAATTGGAACATTACAGAATAGCTCTTTATCTCTCCCATCTTAGTAGAACACCAACAGGTTTCCAAAATAACAGCAGTAGATTATAACCGAAAAAACCACAAGGCACAGATTCAAGAAGGGAGGCAAAAAACATAGACAAGAGAGGAATTTAAAGAGATGCCTGGGTGTTGCAGTCAGTTGAGCGTCCCACTCTTGATTTCAGCTCAGCTCAGGATCCCAGGGTCTTGGGATCAAGCCCTGCAAAGGGCTTCATTCTGAGCATGGAGCCTACTTAAGATTCTCTCTCTCTCTCTCTCTCTCTCTCTCTCTCTCTCTCTCTCTTCTCTCTCTTTCCCTCTCTGCTCCTATCCCCTGTTCGCACATGCTCTCTCTAAAAAAAAAATAGAAATAAAAAAATATATAGTTGTTAAAAGCAAAGATAGCAAAAAAATAAAAGAGGGAAAATCAACTAAAAATGCAATGAATATAGAAGAGTTACAAAGAGTATAGATATTAATCCAGCTATAACGATTATGACTTTAAATTTGAGTGATCAAAACATACCAATAACAATAGAGATTGTCACTCAACAATAGCCAAATTATGGAAAGAGCCTAAATGTCCATCAACTGATGAATGGATAAAGAAATTGTGGTTTTTATACACAATGGAATACTACTTGCCAATGAGAAAAAATGAAATATGGCCTTTTGTAGCAACGTGGATGGAACTGGAGAGTGTGATGCTAAGTGAAATAAGCCATACAGAGAAAGACAGATACCATATGGTTTCACTCTTATGTGGATCCTGAGAAACTTAACAGAAACCCATGGGGGAGAGGAAGGAAAAAAAAAAAAAAAAAGAGGTTAGAGTGGGAGAGAGCCAAAGCATAAGAGACTGTTAAAAACTGAGAACAAACTGAGGGTTGATGGGGGGTGGGAGGGAGGGCAGGGTGGGTGATGGGTATTGAGGAGGGCACCTTTTGGGATGAGCACTGGGTGTTGTATGGAAACCAATTTGACAGTAAATTTCATATATTAAAAAATAAAAAAAATAAATAAAAAATAAAAAAAAATAAAAAAAAACAATAGAGATTGTCAGAGTGCATTACTGGAAGGAAGGAAGGAAGGAAGGAAGGAAGGAAGGAAGGAAGGAAGGAAGAAGGGAAGGAAGGAAGGAAGGAAGGAAGGAAGGAAGGAAGGAAGGAAGGTAGGTGGGAAGGAAGGAGGGAAGGAAGGAGGGAAAGAAGGAAGGGAGAAAGGAAAGTAGAACAAAAGGAAGGGAGGGACAGAGGAGAGAACGAATGAGCTAATTTTATGTAGTGTATAAAAGAAACCCTTTAAATATAAGGGTTTGCATAGGTTAAAAGTAAATACATAGAAAATGATATGCCTTGCTAATACTATTCACAAGAAAGCTGGAGTAGCTATATTAACTCAGAAATCCAGATTTTAGAACAAGCAAGATATCCGGGGTAAATAACGGCAATACTGGTCTTCAAGAGGACATAATAATCCTAAATGCATACACATAAAACAATGGAATGTGAAAATGCACGAGGCCAGCATCACCTTAAAACCTAAATAAGATACAGATATTACAAGAAAGGAAGTTACAGACCATAATCTTTCATGAACCTAGATACTAAAATCCATAACAAATAGTACATTACAGCCAAGTGGGTTTCATTATAAGAAACAATACTTGTTCAGCACTCATAAATCAATGTGTCTCATCATCTTAGCAGAATAAATACGAAAAACCATACGATCATATCGCAGATACAGAAAAAGCAGTTGACAAAATTCATACTCCTAATGTGATCAAACCTTGCAAAATTTTAGAATTAGAACCCTTAATCTAACAGAGAGAATTTATGAAAACCTATGACTAACATTGTACTTAATGGTGAAAGATTGAACTCCTATTCTCTAAGATCAGAAACACTGAAAGGATGTCCCCTATCATCATTCTTATTCAATATCACACTGGAAATCCTACCTAGTGTAAAAAACAAGAAAAATAAATACAATTCTAAAAATTGTAAACAAAAAATAAAACTGGCTTTATTCATGGTAACATGACTATCTATATTGAAGTTACCAAAAAATCGTAAACAAGAACAAACTCTTTAAGTTTGGGCTGTGCATAGTGAATCCCTTCCAAATAGTATGGTATGGAAATGGGAGGGGTAACTTTATAGTGGAGAATCATGAAAAGCCCTAACTCAGCCAGATGATCAAGGTCAACATCATCTGTGATAAGTTACACTGAGAATATGCACCTTTAATACAACGTGATGAAATGGCACTTTTATCTCTATGATCTTCCTCTCAAAAACATATAACTTCAGTTTAATTACAATTAAAAAAAATCAGACAAACCACAAACCAGGGGCATTCTATAAAATACCTGACCAAGTTCCCTTTAAAACTGTCAAAGTCATCAAATAACAAGGAAAATAGGAGAAACTGTCACAGTCTAAAGGAGCCTAAGAAAACAAGATGACTAAATGTAATGTGCTATACTGAATGAAATCTTGGAATAGACAAATGGCACTAACGTAAAAATCTAAGGGACCCTGAATACTGTATGTAGTTTACTTAATAAAAATATATCAATATTGGGTTTATTTCTTGTGACAAACACACCATACTAATGTAAGATGTTAATAATTGGCACAATTTAGATTGAGGTATAAGGGAACTCTTCACACTGTCTTCCCAATTTTTCTGTAAATCTAAAACTATTACAAAATTAAAATTTTATTAAGCAATTTGAAATGAAAAAAAAAAGAATCTAGAGAAATTTATGGCTCAACTAAAGTCATAGGAAAATAAATGATATGTGTGAATACTTAGGATTTTCTGAGACTATTTAATCATTTACTCTCAAGGTATTTATGAATAAACAGTATGATCTAGAAAATGTACAAAATTTCTTGGCATGTAACATTGTAACATTAAAAATCATATAATCTCTTTCCTAATGGAAATAAAATCTAAAGGGGGCACAAAAAAGTAGAAATACAGTAAGATCATCTAGCCTATCTTTCTAAAGGATTAGAAATTTTTCCCAGAGGAGGAAACATCTGTGCTGTATTTACAGAATGTGCAAAATTAACAGGGTAAACGGTTAAAGTAGTTGTGATCCAAGGAAGCAATGGGAGGATTGTTTCAGACTAGGGATATGATATACTTGTAAACATTCTACCTACTTCTCTCTCCTATTTCACTTTAGTTTCCTATTTCTGGATCTACAGTTCACTCATTTTCTCAGGGCCCTGGTAACAAATCAACCCTTCCCCCCAAAACACACACACCATCTCTTCCTATTTCCTGTCTCCTCCTCTTTCTGAACTTCCTCTTCCTTTTCGTCCTTACCTTTTCCTTCTCTTTGTCTCCTTCTCCTTCCTCTTCTGCTGCTTCTTCACCTTCTCTTTCTTCTCCCTCTCTTCCTTCTCCTCCTTCTTCTGTTCCTTAATATTCATTGCTCTTAGGACTCACATGTGGGAAATACAGAAGAATGCCACTGTTTTTGTTTGTTTGCTTTGCTTTGTTTTGTTTTAATCAACACTTTCAAAAGGGTTAGAGTTAAGCAGTTTGTCTTCCACTGGTCTCCTACTAAGTAAACCACCCTCAGTATTTCCTTCTTCTGAGTATGAGGAGTAGTACAAAGAACAACAGACTACAAGAAAAGAAGCATGAGTGGAAGGGTAAAGTGATGTTTAAAATAAGACTCATTCTTGATGCTGCTGCTGTAAACATTGGGGTGCATGTGCCCCTTTGAATCTGTATCCTTTGGGTAAATACCTAGTAGAGCAATTGCTGGAGAGTAGGGTTGTTCTACGTTTAGTTTTTTGAGAAACATCCATACTGTTCTCCAGAGTGTCTGCACCAGTTTGCATTCCCATCAGCAGTGCAAGAGGGTTCCCCTTTTTCCTCATCTTCACTAATACCTGTTGTTTCTTGTGTTGCTGATTTTAGCCATTCTGACAGGTGTAAGGTGGTATCTCATTGTGATCTTGATTTGTATTTCCCTATTGATGAGTGATGTTGAGCATCTCTTCATGTATCTGTTAGGCATCTGGATATCTTCCTTGGAAAAGTATTCATGTCTTTTGCCCATTTCTTAACAGGGTTGTTTGGTTTTTTGGGGGGGTTCTGAGTTTGATAAGTTCTTTATAGATTTTGGATACTCTTTGTAGGGTATGTCATCTGCAAGTATCTTCTCCCATTCCATACACTGTCTTTTTGTTTTGTTGTTTCCTTCGCTGTGTAGAAACTTCTGAAATCAATATTGCACTGTATATTAACTAAAATATAAATTAAAAATGATGCTTGAGCAATTAAAAAAATAAAATAAAATCAGACTTATCCTAAAGCAAGCAAACATGGTTATAAAAAGATTTTTTAAATTGAGCTATCTATTCTACTGCTGCCACTCGATTAAGCTGCTGTCTAATGAAGTTTCAGTATCGCCTTTTTATAATTGCAGCTGACCTTCCTGAGCCTAAAGTACTCCCTTGCTGTAAATTAGACACATTTGGAAGACATTTTCACTCATTCTGTTCTCCAGATTCCTTTTTAGCACACTAGCAGTCATCACACTTTCTTCAAAAACAATTCTTTAACCAGAGTCAATACAATCTATCACTTCCTTGTATTAAATAAGCCAATACCCTGATAATCATTAAATTTCAATACAACTTTCAAAATTTCTTAATTTACAGCAGGTCTAGTTAAAGCTTTCTGAGAATCTGGGGCTTTAGCTAGGATTTCCCTGCTACATGTCTAATGAAAGATGAAACTCCATATGTGTTGTATACACTACTATGTGATCTGTCCTCTAACCACAGAAATGCGCAAAAAGCACCATTATTAATTCTGAGAACTGTCTCCATCTCTGAGAGAATATGCTTTTCATGTTTATTACAGTTTCACTTTCTGGATAATTTAATATTCAAGCTGTGTAAGTCTAAATAGTTCAGCACAGCTGGTGTGGTGTCTTATTATTTCTCACTTTTCCTCTTATCTGTCTAATTTTAATAATTGGGCGTCTAAAAACGGTATGGTAAGTGGATAAAATTATTCAAGGTATTCACATATTTGGCACATAGCCAGTGAGAGGCTTAAATCAATTTTCTTAAACTGTCAGCCATGATATATATCTAAATGGAGTGCTGGAATTTAGTCAGATTCACTGCTTATTTTTTGTCTCTGCAATTATGAAATATGAAAGTTGGTAGAGGTTTTACTAGGGTTTTCTTTCCAATTTGAATGGCTCTGGCAATTTATGAATATTTTGATATTTAATCATGAAAATAATGCCCCTTTTTCCTTTAAAGGAGTATACATTCAAAAAAGTTTTACTGTTTTGTGTGAGGAAAAGAGCAAAAAGTTAAGTCAAATTGCACCTTTCTATATTTCTCTGAGCCTGGGGAATATACTTTTTCATATTTGATTCAATTAAATTCAATGTCTATACAGCTTAAGACACCAAATATAAATGTCAGAACATAGACTTTCCTTGTATTTATGTTGTTCAGTGACTGTTTAGATTGATATTCTATTTTTAATCCATCTGCTTTTTTGTGTGATAAAGAATGAAAACTTTCATTTTACTATGTACAAATCTGTCTGCAAAAAAGTTGAACACATTACGGAAAATGGAAAGATTTTCTTTTTTCATTAATCTCTTTCAAATTTAACACTGGGTATTTCTATTCACTGCTTTCTAATTCTAAAATAAAGATTCCTATTAGGAAATAGTTTCCAAAGACTATATGTACACATTAAATTGAACAAATCTGACATTTTTTTCTCCTTAAATGTACATGAAAACCAGGACAGTTATTTTTTATTGTCTACAGCAGTAGTACATTGCTTAGGTAACTGTAATTTGAGGGTATTTTAATTTAAATTTTAGATAAGCAAATGAGTATAATTCTGAATATGTGACACATTTCCTCATCATATTCTTATCCTCATGCTGAAAATGACTCTTTCTGGGTCAGTCCATTTGAGTATTAATTCAAGCAATTTAAATTTAAAAACTTAGATGACATTATTTCATGGGCATGCATCCAAATGGAGTCTTAGACAAAAGTGATTCTGATTTACTCTCAAATTTAGATCACACATACAAAGCCCACATCCTCACGGGACAATGCTTCAATTTACTCTACCCTTTAACAGATTTTTTTTCTAACTTCTATATTATTTATTTATATGAGTAAGGTTTTGAAGTTTTAAAACTGACATACCTATTCTTTTTTTGGCGGGGGGATGTTTTTGAAAAGTGCAGAACTGACTTTTGTGAGCAAAGCTTCTATGAAGTTCTACCTACAAAGTCAAATCATCTTTCCTGACCCACATTACTGCTGCTTACATCTTACCAGATTTATTTTATCATTCTCTGGAAACATTTTCAAAGGTATGTGATACCCACAACCCCACTACCTCTTCCCTTGACTTACTGAAATTATTTTCTGTTTACTTTCCTAGGATCAAGTAAAATGTGACTTGTTTCTCTCCCCTCCAGAACTTGCTGCAGTCACTTGAGACTTTCAACTTCTCCATTTCACATGGATCTTTTGGGTGAGTGTTATTCAGCATTCTCCCCGGTTTCTGTTATGTATTCTAGATTATTATGCTTCCATCTTAAATATCACACACACACACACACACACACACGCCCTACCCTTTGAGATTCAACACCACTCAAATATGTTACCCTCTAACTTCTTGCCACCATTTTAATTCCCACATCGCAAAATATGTTGGCTTCTGTTTCTTTGCTCCAGACGTTAGTTCTGCCACCATTTTGAGTGACTTCAGACATCAATTTGGGTAATCTATCCAGCACCACAGCTTTATAGGTATAGGTACCTCTCTATTTTGATTATCTACTTTTTACACTTCACTAAGAATTTATGGTCATGAAAATATGCTTGATCTTGTCATCATCTGAAATAACTGCTCCTGTAAAATGGTAAACTAAAATGTCAAACCTCCGGGCAAAACAAAAACAAAAGCAAAACAAAGAAAAACATAATTGAGATACCCAGTCCTTTGTTTTCTCCTATTTTGCTCTTCTATGATGCCCTCTCATTGGATACATTTTTTCCCTACCAGGTTCAACCCAAAATGAACTATATTTACCAAACTTTCAGTAGGATTTTCTATATACTATGCTTCTGTAACATACAGACAACAGTCCGATACTTATGCAAGACCATTATACTTGCCTTCTCTGTTTCTTGAGAAACAACACACTTGAGCAAACTGATGTGATATCAAAGCATGATCTGTAACCTCCACTGGATTCTAAGTCACTTTATCTTCTTCCAGCTTGAAATATTGTTCTAAATTTTTACCATAATATACAAGATTCAAGAGATAAAATAATTAAAAGACACTGGAAAGATAAGAAACATCTTTTCTTATAAAGAAAACATCAAAAATGCTCTATTTTTTCTCTCATGTGATTTTCCTATCAAGTTTCAGGTTTCCAAAGAGATAATGGTAGAATTTTATTTCACTCTGAGCTCAACCATAAATACATTTTGTCTTTAATAATCTATTTCAAACTTTTCTGTAGATACAAAACTAATTTTCCACTCTCCTCTCCAGTTTTATTTACCCCTTTCACTTTCTCTCTCTCTCTTAGAATGAATATAGTCTAAAAACTGTTTGAGTATTTACTCTGCATATTAACATACATTGGAGAATCTTAATCAGCTCCTCACTGGAGACTAGGGATATACTTCATATCATGTTATTAAGAAATAAGAAGAGAAGTTTACATTAATTCCAATTAACTCCACCCATTAAAATATATATATATATGGATAGTCAAAGTTTTCCAGAGTGTATTTTCCTTTTTTCTCTCTTTCTTTATCTTTATCTTTCTCATTTTAATGAACTCCCATTTGGTTCAATAATTAATCAAAAACAATGATTTTGCTTGTTAGGATGTTTCTTCTTTTGTTTTCTTTATAACATTTTGAATCATGCTGTTGGCACATATTTACATAAGTTAGACAAGTTTAACAGCCGTAAAGTTGTGAAATTTATTTTAGTGGTTCTTCAACATCTAAGAACAACTAACTTTCTTTTCCAAAACGTCCTTCATTAAGGCCTATTTATCTATTTTTCAGGTACCAAGTGTCACCCCTTCAAATTTCTATGCTGGCCTTTCAGCTTCATCCTAAGACTCTAAATGAAGCTGATAATGTATCTACAGAATATGAACCCTACATTCAAGATCACATTCAACATACAAAAAGTGGATAATTTGGGGTTTTGATTTTTAAGGTAATAGAGTAATGAAGTTTCCAACTTCTTTTGGGGTCTAACCTGTGGTATAAATATCTTACCTTATTATAAGAACTGGTTAATTATATCTAATGAGGACACTTAAAATGTACATATATTTAGTTTTCCAGATTGAATAATTTCCACTTTTTAATTTTGCCTACAGGTTTTATCTCACAATAAATTTTATAAACATTTTTTTCTGAATTATCACCAAATTTTGGTCATTTTCCCACTGGGTATTCATAATTTAACAAAAAGTCAATGGGTCATATAAATAGCTTCCCAACTAAGTGTTCACAAGTCCAGGTATTGGAAATCTTCCCGGATTTTACATTCAGCAATTATAATCCAGATATAATTTTATGTGCATTTGATTGCTGACATACATTATCTCTTTTAGAATCTTTTCAAGAAGAAAATTAAGTAGATTCTCTGTGAAAACAGTAGGCTTGCTATAAAGGTCTAGACATCGACACCTGACAATCAGAACGCCTGATACAATTGACTCCTATAGAAAAAGGTGGGAGCTGCTACTACATACAATAAACTTGGTGTCCAATTTTCCAGCAATGCTTTTTAATAGATTGCAAATTCTGTGTTGCATCATTGCC
Source organism: Neofelis nebulosa (assembly GCF_028018385.1). NCBI lineage: Eukaryota > Metazoa > Chordata > Mammalia > Carnivora > Felidae > Neofelis > Neofelis nebulosa. Next base: position 31,084,473 of record NC_080795.1, on the reverse strand, counting down.
TATCCTCTTTCCTCTACAACTTTTATCAATCCAATTCATGGGACTATATGTAACTTTAACACACCAGACCAGTTGAAAGAAGTAGGTCACCTGGCCCTAATGCAGATTTCTTTCCTGTGGCATTGTACTGAGTTGGAATTTTGAAATCCTAACTAGGATCCCTAAACTCTCCCCAATTAATTAGTGATAAGCTAAAATCTAAGGGCTAAGATGTCTCTAAATTGTTTATTTATTATATCTTTTTTTAAATGTTTATTTATTTTTGAGACAGAGAGAGACAGAGCATGAGCAGGGGAGGGGCAGAGAGAGAGGGAGACACAGAATCCGAAGCAGGCTCCAGGCTCTGTTTCTCCCCTAAGTCTCTGCACTTCCTACCTTCTTCTTTCTCTCTCTTTGGTTGTGGAGTTTGTTCTGTCTTTCTTCAGGTTAATTTCTGGGGTTAGAATGAGTTGATACTTATATAACTGTGTTCAGGAGTGAGATGAGCCTAAGGTCCTCTTACTCCACTGCCATCTCAGCTCCCCTGAGACTCCTATCAAATTGAAGTAAACACATAGGCTTGATGTGAAGGGATGGAAAAATATATTCCATATAAGTGGAAACCAAAAGAAAGCAGGGGTAGCTATATTTATATCAGACAAAATAGATTTTGAACCAAAAATGGTAGCAAAAGACAAAGAAGGTCATCATATAATGATAAATGATAATAAGAATATGTAATAATCATATTCATACACACCCAACGTTAGAGCACATAAACACATTAAGCAAATACTAAAACATATCAAGGGAGAAATAGACAATAACAAAATAATAGTAGGGGATTTTAATGTACTACTTCAGCAATAGGTTGGCCATTCTACCAAGACTGAATCAGAAGAACTCATTTTATGAGGCCAGCATTACCCTTGCACCAAAGCCAGATAAGGACAGCATAAGAAAGAACAACTATAGACCAATATCCCTGGAAAATATAAATGCATAAATATTAGCAAATTGAATTCAACATTAAAAGGATCATACAGGGGCGCCTGGGTGGCGCAGTCGGTTGAGCGTCCGACTTCAGCCAGGTCACGATCTCGCGGTCCGTGAGTTCGAGCCCCGCGTCAGGCTCTGGGCTGATGGCTCGGAGCCTGGAGCCTGTTTCCGATTCTGTGTCTCCCTCTCTCTCTGCCCCTCCCCCGTTCATGCTCTGTCTCTCTCTGTCCCAAAAATAAATAAAAAACGTTGAAAAAAAAATTAAAAAAAAAATAATAAAAAATAAAAGGATCATACAACATGAGCAAGTTGAATTTATCCCTGGAATGCAAGGATGTGTCAACATATACAAATCAAAAAATGTGATAGACCATGTTAATAAAATGAAAGCTAAAAATTATATGATCATCTCAATAGGTGCAGAAAAAGCTTTTTACAAAATACATCATCCTTTCATGACAAAAATCTTCAACAAATTGGGTATAGAAGGAATGTACCTCAAAATAATAAAGACCATATAAGACAAACTCATACCTAACATTATACTCAATGGTAAAAGATTGAATGCTTCCTCCAAGATCAAGAGCAAGACAAAGGTGCCCATTCTCACCATTCCTATTCAATATAATACTGGAAGTTCTACTAGAGCAATTAGGCAAGGCAAAAAAAAAATAAAAGGCATCCAAATCAGACAGGATGAAGTAAAACTGTACTATTTGCAGATGATATAAATTTATATAGAGAAAATCCTAAATACTCAACCTAAAATCTGTTAGAACTAATCAACAAATTCAGTACAGTTGCAGAATATAGAATCAACTTACAGACTTCATTGCATTTCTATACACAATTAAATATCTGAGATAGAAATAAAGGAAACTATCCCATTTACAATAGCATCAAAAATAATAAAAATCCTTAGTTATAAATTTAACCAAAGAAGTGAAAGAACTATATAAATGAAAACTACAAGACTTTGGTGAAAGAAACTAAAGAAGACACAAATGGAAAGATATCCCATGTTCACAGACAAGAATTAATATTGTCAAGGGACACCTGGCTGGCTTAGTAAGTAGAGCACATGACTCTTCATTTCAGAGTCATGGGTTTGAGCCCCACATTGGGTATAGAAATTACTTAAAAATAAAAATCTTTAAAAAAAAGGAATAATATTATAAAATGCCCATGCTACCTAGAGCTATCTACAAATTCAACACAATCCCTATCAAAATCCCAATGGCGAATTTTATAGAAAATGGATTAATGAATACAGAAAAAATGAGATACATACGTGTGTGTATAAACATGTGCATGTACACGCACACACACAAAAATATTATTTAGCCATGAGAAAGAAGAAAATCCTGCCATTTACAGCAACATCAATGTACCTTAAGGAAATTTTCGTGAGACAAGTCAGAGAAAGACAAATACTGTACGATATCACTTATACATGGAATCCAAAAAGGCTGAACTCAGAGAATGAAATAATGGTACCAGGGGCTGAGAGGTAGGGGAAGTGGTGAGATGTTCTTTAAGGGTATAAACCTGCAACTGAGAGATAAATAAGTTCTGGATAATTAATTTCTAATGCACAGAAGAGTGAAAACAGCATCTGTTTTGGGGTGCTTGGGTGGCTCAGTCGATTAGACATCTGACTCTGGGTTTGGGCTTAGGGCATGATCTCACAATTTGTAAGTTCAAGCCCCACATTGGGTTCTGCACTGGCAGCACAGAGCCTGATTACAATTCCCTCTCTCCCTCTCTCTCTGCCCTTCCGCTGCTCATGTTCTCTCTCAAAATAAATAAATAAATAAACTTAAAAAATAGCATACTGTGTAATAAATTTCAAAGTTGCTAAGAGATCAGATCTTAATTATCACAAAAAGGAAGTGATAATTATGTGACATGGGAGAGGTGTTAGCTAATGCTACAGTAGTAATCATATTGCAAAATATAATTATACATATAAATGTATCAACACATTGTATACTTTAAATTTATGAAATGTTATAGGTCGATTACAACTGTTAAAAACCCACTGAACTATTTTTTAAAAAATAGTTTGTTTAATACAGTAGAAAAAAATTTTCTAAATCTGGAATCATAACTCCTATATCTTTATTTTGGCCCTCCCAATTATAAAATTTTAACAATTTATATTTAAATCGAGTCTCATTTTTCTCAACTATATATTGCTGATGTTCAAATTAAAACCTTACAGAGTTTATTCAGGAATTTAATACAATTGTGTTTTCTAATGTTTGACATATAATTTAACTCACTATATAAGTTTTTTTCTAGATTAAGTACAGAATCATGTCTTACTTGTGGAAGGATCCAAATAATAGTTTGTGAATAAAATGAGGGGGAAATCTAAGACACAGACTTAACTTTTGGCTCTTATGTCCAGTTTTAAGCACAAAATTGAACCATTTTTGAGGAAAGCAAATAAATGTATTAGTTCAAAATTGTAGTTTTAAGTATTTATATTCATTTATGTTATTCCATTTAGGGTTCTCATAAACTGCATTGGACTCAACTGTTTTATTTGCAAGAGACAGAAAATCCAAATCAAAATTTCGTAACAATAATTATTGCCTAAATAACTTAAAAACTTAATGTTAAACAAGAGTAAATATTTCTGGTTGGGCTCCCCCAAAAGCAGACTTTAAGACAACAATATGAACACAAGTTGGTACGTGGTTGTTAATCTCAGCTAGAAGGATGAAGAAATAAATCTATAAAGGGTGAAGCTTCAAAAAGTGTTCTATGTAGGCAACTGATGTTCAATCTCACTGGGAAATTTTGAAAGACTGTGTAACCCAAACAGTAGATGAGAAGACCTATTAATCACTGGTTGATAGCTACTTCAAAAGAATGATAACTCACTAGCACTTCCTCCTTGGTTGATGGGAGGGCAGAGTGGGGTCAGGCATTAGACAAAGGCCTCAATCCAAGAGACAGGTGCTTGCAGTTAGAAGCAATTAGGTCAAGGTACACAGGAATGTTGTGTCAATAGGTGTGTTTCTATTATGTCAACTGTGCATATTCAGCTTCTCATATAGTAATATGGGTATAAATTTAAAAAAAGAAAAACTACGTAGATGCTTGGGAATCCAGAAATAATGTCTACATCCTGGTTCTAAGAATATAATTTCCAATTTGTAAATATAAATGATATTCATTTAGCTGCTTTTAAACAATTATTTTGTATTTTTGCACTTTCAGGTATCAGTTTTAACAAATTACTTCCTAAATTTTAATTGCTAAAAGTAATTTTCTGCCTATACTGCATACTTCCCTCTTACATTTTATTGTTCACTTTTAACTGGAGGAATAAGTTATGAATTGTGTCAATCATCTATATGTCAATTTAAATGCATCATTTTTGTGGAGAGCTAAATAATACTTTGAGTTTAGCATTGTTTTGGAATATCATTTCTTAAACAATGCTAGAATCTGTAATGTTTTACAAATCTAGCTAATTAAGAGAACTGATAAAATTATAATCATTTCTTACCAAAGTTATTAAAATGTGCTATCCTCAAGATGGCTTATTTTCTAATATTTTAATAAATTATCCTTGTATTTGCCATATCTTTTCAAAAAGGTATAATGTAATTATTTTGGCTACATTCAGCTGAAACAAGTAATCTCCATTCAAAGCTCTTGAATAAGATTTTTCTTTTTCTTTTAAATATTTTTGTTTCTAAAATATACAATATTTGATCTAAATAAAAATGTATCAAAAATGTATCTACTTATTTAAAATCTAAAATGAAAAGGCTTATATGTATGTAGTATTATTTTTTTTTCAACGTTTTTTTTTTTTTTTTTTTTTTTTTTATTTTTGGGACAGAGAGAGACAGAGCATGAACGGGGGAGGGGCAGAGAGAGGGAGACACAGAATTGGAAACAGGCTCCAGGCTCCGAGCTGTCAGCACAGAGCCCGACGCGGGGCTCGAACTCACGGACCGCGAGATCGTGACCTGGCTGAAGTCGGCCGCTTAACCGACTGCGCCACCCAGGCGCCCCAATTTTTAACAGTAAGAGCAAGTTTACTGAACCATTTTCCTCACAATTGTCACTGAACAGTCTATTGGTAAATATGGTATTTTACATTTCAGCTTTCTACATCAGCAGATGTTTTAGTAATCTATCTGCCTAAAAATAACTGCATCAATATAGAAATAATCTTACATACCTGGAATGAACTACTTCACTTACATATAACATCCATTGCTCATCCCAACAAGTGCCCTCCTCAATGCCCATCACCCATTTTCCCCACTCCCATCAAGCCTCAGTTTGTTCTCTGCATTTAAGATCTCTTTTGGTTTGCCTCTCTCTCCGTATCTTATTTTTCCTTCCCTTCAATAAGGTCTCTGTTAAGTTTCTCAAATTCCACATATGATTGAAATCTTATGAAATCTGACTTTCTCTGACTGACCTATTTTGTTTAGCAAAATACCTGCCAGTCCCATCCATGTTGTTGCAAATGGCAAGATTTCATTCTTTTTTATGGCCGAGGAGTATTCCATTGTATAGATATACTATGCCCTCTTTAGCCATCCATCAGTTGATGGACATTTGGGCTCTTTCCATAAGTTGGCTATTGTTGATAGTACTGCTACAAACATAGAGTGCATTAGATACAAGCAGCACTCTGAATCATTTGGATAAATTCCTAATAGTGCTATTGCTGGGTCGTAGGGTAATTCTATTTGTAATTTTTTAAGGAACCTCCACACTGTTTTCCAGAGAGGCTGCACCAGTTTGCATTCCCACCAACACTGTGAGAGGATTCCCCTTCCTTCACATCCTCACCAACATGTTTTCTGAGTTGTTAATTTTAGCTATTCTGACAGGTGTTACGTAGTTTCTCAATGTGGTTTTGATTTGTATTTCCATAATGATTATTGATGTTGAGCATCTCTTCATGTGTCTGTTTGCCATCTGGATGTTTTCTTTGGAAAAGTTTCTATTCATGTGTTCTGCCCATTTCTTCAATGGATTATTTGGTTTTTGGGTGTTGAGTTTGGTACGTTCTTCATAGATTTTTGGTACTAATCCTTTTTCTGATATGTCATTTGCAAATACCTTCTCCCATTCCCTTGGTTGCCTTTTAGTTTTGTTGATTATCTCCTTTGCTGTGCAGAGCTTTTTATCTAAATGAAGCCCCAATAGTTCATTTTTGCTTTTATTTCTCTTGCTTTCTGAAACTATCAAATAAGAAGTTATTGAGGCCGAGCTCAAAGAGGTTGTTGCCTATTTTCTCCTGTAGGATTTTGATGGTTTCCTGTCTCACATTTAGGTCTTCCATCCATTTTGAATTTGTTTTGTGTATGGTGTAAGAAAGTGGTCCAGTTTCATTCTCCTGCATGTTGCTCTCCAGTTCTCCCCAGCACCATTTGATACTCCATTTTTCCATTGGATACTCTTTCCTGCTTTGTCAAAGATTAGTTGACCATATATTTTTGGGTCCATTTCTGGGTTCTCTATTCTATTCCATTGGTCTATGTCTGTTTTTGTGCCAATACCATACTGTTTTGATGATTACAGCTTTGTAATACAGGCTAAAGTTCAGGACCGTGATGCCTCCAGCTTTGGTTTTCTTTTTCTTTAAAAAAAAACTTTTTAATGTTTATTTATTTTTGACAGAGAGAGAGAGAGAGAGAGAGAGAGAGAGAGAGAGACAGCATGAGTGGGGGAGGGGCAGAGAGAGAGGGAGAAACAGAATCTGAAACAGGCTCCAGGCTCTGAGCTGTCAGCACAGAGCCTGATTGATGCAGGGCTTGAACTCATGGACAGTGAGATCATGACCTGAGCTGAAGTTGGATGCTCAAGTGACTGAGCCACCCAGGCACCCCATGGTTTTCTTTTTCAATATTACCTTGGCTATTTAGGGTCTTTTGTGGTTCCATACAAATTTTACAATTGTTTGTTCTAGCTCTATGAAGAATACTGGTGCTATTTTGATTGGGATTGTACTGAATGTGTAGATTGCTTTTGGTAGTATCAACATTTTAACAATATTTATTCTTCAAAGACATAAGCATGGAATGTTTTTCCATTTCTTTGTGTCTTTTTCAATTCCTTTCATAAGCTCTCTATAGTTTTTACTATACAGATCTTTTACCTCTTTGGTTAGGTTTATTCCTAGGTATTTTATGGTTCTTGGTGCAATTGTTAATAGGATTGATGCCTTGATATCTCTTTTGCTTCTTTATTGTTGTATAGAAATGCAACCAATTTCTGTACATTGATTTTATACCCTGCGAATTTCATGAATCCATGTATCAGCTCTAGCAGTTTTTTGGTGGAGTCTTTTGGTTTGTCTACTTAGAGTATCATGTCATCTGTGAAAACGAACGTTTGATTTCTTCTTTACCTATTTGGATGCCTTTTATTTCATTTTGTTGTCTGATTGTTGAGGCTAGGACTTCCAACACTATGTTACACAACAGTGGTGAGAGTGGACATCCCTGTCACATTCCTGAGCTCAGAGGAAAGTTCTCAGTTTTTCCCCATTGAGGATGATATTAGCCACAGGCCTTTCACATATTTCAAATATGGTAACATATTTTCTGATGGTAAGCTATCTTCCTTTTATCCCTACCTTCTTGATGGGTTTACTAAGAAAGGATGCTGGGGGCACCTGGGTGGCTCAGTCGGTTAAGCATCTGACTTCAGCTTAGGTCATGATCTCATGGTTTGTAAGTTTGAACCCCATGTCAGGCTCCCTCTCTCGCTGCCCCTCCCCCACTTGCATTCTGTCTCTCTCTCAAAAATAAACAAACATAAAAAAACTGAAAAAAGGAAAGAATGCTGTATTTTGTCAAATGCTTTTTCTGCATCTATTGACAAGATCATATGGTTCTTATCCTTTCTTCTATTTATGTTATGTGTTATGTTGACTGATTTGCAAATATTGAACCAGCTCTGCAGCCCAGGAATGAATCCCACTTGATCATGGTGATTAATTCTTTTAATATACTATTGAATTCTATTTGCTAATATCTTATTGAGAATTTTTGCATCCATATTCATCAGGGATATTGGCCTGTAATTCTTTTTTAGTGGGGCCTGTGTCTGGTTTGGGAATCAAGGTAATGCTGGCTTCATAGAATGAGTTTGGAAGATGTTCTTCCATTTATTTTTTGAAACAGTTTGAGAAGAATAGGTATTAACTCTGCTTTAAATGTCTGGTAGAATTCCCCTGGGAAGCCATCTGGCCCAGGACTCATTTGTTAGGATATCTTTGATAACCAATTCAATTTCTTCACTGGTTATAGGTCTGTTCAAATTTTCTATTTCTTCCCATTTGAGTTTTGGTAGTGTGTATGTGTCTAGGAATTTGTCTCTTTCTTCCAGATTTTCCAGTTTTGTGGCATATAATTTTTCATAATATTCTCTAATAATTGTTTCTATTTCTCCTATTCTGAATGACAACCTTGTTGGATAAAGGATTCTTGGCTGCATACTTTCCTATTCAGTACGTTTTATATTTCCTGCCACTCTCTTCTTGTCTGTCAAGTTTCAGTGGGAAGGTCTGCTACTACTCTTACGTGTCTACCCTTGTAGATTAAGGTCCATTTGTCCCTACCTGCTTGCAGAATTCTGTCTTTATCTTTGTATTTTGCCAGTTTTGCTATGATATTTTGTGGTGTTGACCTGCTTTTGTTGATTTTGAAGGGAGTTATCTGTGTCTCTTGGACTTGGATGCCAGTTTCCTTCCCCAGATTATGGAAAGTCTCAGCTATAATTTGTTCAAATATACCTTCTGTCCCTTTCTCTCTCTTTCTTCTTCTTCTGGAACTCCTATGATACAGATATTTTGTTTCATTGAATCCCTTAGGTCTCTAATTCTCCCTTCATAGACTAGTAATTTCCTTTCCCTCTTTTTTTCAGCTTCATCATTTTCCATAATTTTATCTTCTATTTCACTTATTCTCTCCTCTGCTTCTTCCATCCTCACTGTCACTGTATCTAGTTTATTTTGCATCTCATTTATAGCCTTTCTTAATTCATCATGACTATTTCTTAGGTCTTTGATCTCTGCAGCAATAGATTCTCTGCTGTCTTCTATGCTTTTTTCAAGTCCTGCCATTTTTCTTATGACTGTTATTCTAAACTCTTGTTCAGATATGTTGTTTATGTCTGTTTGGAGCAATTTTCTTGCTGTCATTTGTTCCTGGAATTTCTTTTGAGAATTCTTCCATTTCATCATTTTGGCTAGGTTTCTGTCCTTTACATGTTTTCATAGCTTGTTATGTGTCCTGTACCTGTGAGAAGTACTTTATTAAAAAAGGAGTCATACTTTGTCCAGGGCCTCGCACTTCAGTAAGTGTTTTTGGTGTGTGTTGTGTGCACTCTGTTGTTGCATATTTGGCTGTTCTGTCCCACTGGTCAGTCTTCTACAAAGCTTCTCCTTACTGGTAGTGGTGGATTGTTTAGAGCTTCTTCCAGGTGCGCTTTTATTTGTTCAAAGGGAAAGGGCAGGGGGCCTGATTCCATACAAACAGAAAAATGAAAGGGGCAAAAAAAAAAAAAAAAGACCAAGCAGAGACTCAAACAAACTAACAGGCTTAATCTAGAGAGGGAGAAAGGATAATAAAGAGGCAGATATGTAAAAGGTATAAAAAGAATAGAGTAAAAATTCATGATTAAATAGACAAAAAAAAAAGAGAAAGAAAAAATATGTAAATAATATGTGCATATATTATATATAATTATTGACCACAAATCAAATCAGAAACTATGAGCCTGATTCCAAAGGAAAGAAAAATAGGGGGTAGAAAGAAAAAGAAGAGCAAAGAGAAGAGAAGGAAATAAAAGAGAAAAGAAAAAAGGAGCAACAGACTAACATACTAAACCACAGGATAGTTGTCTGTCGGTGCCTGGGACTGGTGGCTCTGCTGGTCCAGAGGAGAGGCAATCTGGTTCATTCAGTGTCAGTACTGCTCCAGTAGACAAGCAGTTGCCACGAACGGAGGGTGGCTGAGTGGGTCCCACCTCCACTGGGGGCCGCTGTCCTGTTCCCTGAAGCCCCACCATGTTGGTGATGGGGAGAAAAATGGCACAGTATATTTTTATATATTAACCTGCTAAATATTTAATATTAAAATATTCATGTATGTGTATTTCTATTTATATAAGTTTCCATAAAGAAGTTAAATCTCACATGCTGTCCCCTAACTTAATTTGAGCTCACACCTACATCATTCTCAATGTTCTAGTAGTCAATCTCAGATGAAAGCAATGACATAATGAAAAACTGATTCACTCACTATACCATTCTCTGCTCACTATAACTCTGCCTCCGGAGTTAGAAGCTATAAAGAAACACTGGCACTTTAGCTTTACTATCAAGAGGGAGTTTTATCAGGCAGAACTTGCTTTAGAGATTTGCATTTTATTAGATGGACAAGTGACTTTGATAGTGACAGATGATATTGAGAGGTTTTCTACAAATGCTTTGTAACTGCCCCTCCACTACCAATAAATATTGTTTAACATTTTTATCTCTGTAGCAACATGCTTTACATAACATATTTAAAATATAAATATAACAATTTTAGTATGTAGGTTAACCAGTGTTTTCACAATTGCATTCCACAGATTAGCTATCTAGATAATATTAAGTACTTAAAACAGGAAACAGGAATAAAACCATGCCATAATTTGAAATTAAGGCAACTAAGGATAATTCAGGAATGAAAAGATAATCTCAGGTACAAAATACAAGACGGGAAAGAGCAAATGGAAAGCCCAATGACTGACATGAGACAGTGCCTAGAGAAAATACACAGCAAATGTGGTATCACCTTGTTTCTGGTACTGTTAACAGAAGCTGATAATCATTTCAGTCTTAAAGTGACAACATATTAGGCTGAGAAGAAAAACATAATAGAGGAAAACTCTCAATAGCTTTGCTTTGTATTGTGTAAGAATTTTTTCAACAGCAAAAAAAAAGTCAATATTGTCTATAGACCTAGCAGTATGTGGAGAAGGAGGTATAAAAATTCTGGTATCATATTTACTTTTCTATATGGACTAAAAAGGAAGTGGATCATATTTGGATAAATACAAAGATATTTCGATACTAAGATAATTCTTCGCATTTCTCAATAGCATTCCTGCTTTCCAGTGACACTTGACTTCAAGTTTTATTCAGCAAATTATCAACTATTAACTAAATACCCAGTATGTGGAGATACAGAAAAAAAAAATCTCTGCTTGTGGAGTTTATATTCTAGTGGAGAACTTAGTGTCTGGTGGGAAGGCATTTTCATTTCCTAGAATGCATTACACTTTCCCATATTGCTGGTTTCTGAAACAGAGTTTCTCCTGTTTTCATAAACTACTACTGCCTACTCATAAACTACTACCATTCCTACTCATTTTCCAGTATCCCAAATATTACTTCTCCTGTAAGTTTTTATAATAGTACAAAACTGAGTTTAGTGTGCACAGTCATATGTCATGAGACTATCTGATGTTTAATTTATCAGTACAAATACATTTTATTGAAGATGAATTGACTATCCTAATTAGATTTATAATTATTGTTGGGTCTACCTCAGTGCCTAAGAAAGTGATTGGTACATAAAAAATGCTAAATTAAATCTATTTAATTATGGGTCTGAGCAAATACTGTACCATTATTATTAGGGAAATATTCTCTTGTTTATTCTAAAGTAGAGTAAGAGTAAGGGCTACCTGTTTCTGAATGAGAAAAAAAATAACCAGACTAATTAATTGAAAAATTTGATTAAACCTTTTTCTAACATTAAAGAATTGGCTGTTTCTTTCCATTCTTGTTTTCATTTTGATATTATTGGGTCGTATCAAACAAATAAGTTATGTTAGATGATTTGTCAAACATGCATGGAGAATATGGAAGCTTACACTGAGGAAAATATCTTACTACTTTATTAGAATATAATCAGTAAAACTGTTTCTGTTATGCTACATGTAATACTGCATATAGATTCACTTTAAAAATCAATTTAATATTTAAACATATAAAGTATATTTATTAACCACATTGTAAAATAAGAAAATGGATGAACTGAGGAGGTAAAAATATGATAAAATTTCTAATTTTAAAATTCATACCTGCATGATGATGGCAAATTTCTTCATTTCTCTGAGCCTCTACTCTATTTTTTTAAAAATCAATTTTCTTGTTGTTATGCTATCAAATGATACTATTTAAAATTTTTTTCCAATTTTATTGAGGTACAATTGACAAATAAAATTGTATGTATTTAAGTTGTACAATATGATGATGAGATATATGTATACACTGTTAAATGATTATGCCAATCAAGTTAATTAACACATCCATCACTTCACATAGCTGTCATTTTGTGTGTGTGTTTGTGTGTGTGTGAGTGTGTGGTGAGAACACTTAATATCTATTCTCTGAGTGGAATTCAAGTATATAATACAATATTATTAATTATGCTATATATTGGATCCTCAGAACTTACTCATCTATAACTAAAAATGTGTAACCTTTCACTAACACTTCCCAATTTTCCCCATCTCCCATCATTATACTGTGTTTGAGTTCATCTTTTTTTAGATTGTGCATATAAGTTAGATCAGACACCATCTGTCTTCTCTGTCTAGCTTAATGCCCTCCAAGTTCATCCATGTTGTCACATGTAGTAGGGTTTCCTTCCCCTGGATATATACATATTGCATTTATTTATCCATTCATCCATTGAGAGACACTTAGGTTGTGTTTGAATCTTAGTTGTTGTGAATACACTGCAATGAATGTATAAGTGTAGTTATCTCTTTAGATACTTATTTCGTTTCCTTTGCATATATACCTAGAAGTGGTACTGCTGTGTCATAAATTAGTTCCATTAAAAAATATATATTTATTTATTCTGAGAGAGAAAGAAAGTACAAGCAGGGGAAGGGAAGAGAGAGAGGGAGAGAAAGAATCCCAAGCAGACTCTGCGCTGATGCAGGGTTCAGTCTCACAAACCGTGAGATCATGACCTGAGCTGAAATCATGAGTTGGACACTTAACTGACTAAGCCACCCAGGTGCCCCAAGTTAGTTCCATTTTTAATTTTTGAAGGCCCTCCATACTGTTTTCCATAGTTGCTGCACCAATTTAAATTTCCAACTACAGTACACTGGGGTTCCCTTTTCTCCACATCCTCACTAACACTTGTCATCTCTGTCTTTGATAATAGCCGTCTTAATTGGTATGAGGTGATTTTGATTTGATTTGTAGTTTTTCCCTGATTATTAGTGATGCTGACACCTTTTCATGCACTATGTGTCCTTGGAAAAATGTTTATTCTGGTTCTTTGCTCATTTTTAAATTGAATTACTTGCTGTTTTGCTATTTATTTTCTTATATATTTTGAATATTAACCCCTTATCAGATACATGGCTTGTAGTATTTCACATGTATAAGGACTAGAGCATTTAAAAGAAAATAAATTCCTAATGCTTTCAACTTTATACTTTGTGACAAAGCTTGCTTCTTCTACAATTCTTTCTTTATTGCAATAATTCACAAACACATTAACAAATTATTTATAAGATGGAAAAGAAGCAAATGATATACCTTGATTTTTCCACTTCTAAATACACTAGATTTGAATGAAAAGCTATATTATGAATTGACCCTAAACAGTAATATTAAAATAATCTGATTGTTGTTCTTGTCATAACATTTATAAATGTATCATTACATATGGTATTTAATTAATTTTTCTTTGTTTAAAAAAATCATACTATGAAAAAAGTCATTAATGATCTATATGTAAAGTTTCTTTTCTTGTCACTGAATATGCAATGGATAATTTGTGTTGAAAAGTGGTTACTCATAAGATAATGCTGAAATGAACTCTATAAAGGTCATTAGCCTTATTTATTAAAATAAAATTAGGGGTGCAGGACTGACTCAGTTGTTTAAGTGTCTGACTTCAGCTCAGGTCATGATCTCATGGTTTGTGAGTTTGAACCCTGCATTGAGCTCTCTGCTGACAGCTCAGAGCCTAGAGCCTGCCTTGGATGCTGTGTCTCACTCTCTCTCTGCCCCTCCCCTGCTCATGCTCTGTCTCTCTCTCAAAAATAAGTAAACATCACTCATCATCAGGGAAATACAAATCAAAACTACTAGGAGATACCACCTTACACCTGTCAGAATGGCTAACATTAACAACTCAGGCAACAACAGATGTTGGCGAGGATGCGGAGAAAGAGGATCTCTTTTGCATTGTTGGTGGCAATGCAAGCTGGTGCTGCCACTCTGGAAAACAGTATGGAGGTTCCTCAAAAAACTAAAAATAGAACTACCCTACAACCCAGCAATTGCACTACTAGGCATTTATCCATGGGATACAGGTGTGCTGTTTTGAAGGGACACATGCACCCCCATGTTTATAGCAGTACTATCAACAATAGTCAAAGTATGGAAAGAGTTCAAATGTCCATTGATGGATGAATGGATAAAGAAGATGTGATACACACACACACACACACACACACACACACACACACACACACAATGGAGTATTACTCAGCAATCAAAAAGAATGAAATCTTGCCATTTGCAACTACGTGGATGGAACTGGAGGGTATTATGCTAAGTGAAATTAGTCAGAGAAAGACAAAAATCATATAACTTCACTCATACGAGGACTTTTAGAGACAAAACAGATGAACATAAGGGAAGGGAAACAAAAATAATATAAAAACAGGGAGGGGGACAAAACAGAAGAGACTCATAAATATGGAGAACAAACTGAGGGTTGCTGGAGGGGTTGTGGAAGGGGGATGGGTTAAATGGGTAAGAGGCATTAAGGAATCTACTCCTGAAATTATTGTTTCACTATATGCTAACTAATTTTGATGTAAATTTTAAAAAATTAAAAATAAAATTAAAAATAAATAATGTTTTAAAAAATAAGTAAACATTAAAAAAACTTAAATTAAAATGCAGTATTCAATTTCTTTGGGTTAATTCAAACAACCTCTGTTTCTGCAATAGTTTAGGGCAGATTACACATAATAATATGAAAATACTCATTTATAAATTATAATGTGTTCAATATATTAGTATAATAATTTGTGATAGAAGCATTTATGCCTATTCCTCAATCGTTAGAATAATTTTAGTCATTGGATATTATTGTAAAAGTCACACCTCACTAAACTAATAACCACACTGCAACAAAATGATAGATTTGCTTGCAATCGCCTTTTGACCAAAGTCATGATTATGTACTAACAGAATGGAAGATAAACAGGATAAAAGGCTCTGACTGTTCAGACTACACACAATAACTGGTAATACACAACACCAAGTAAGAAACACATTATAGTCAGCATCTTATCTTTCTCCAATGTTTTTTATATAGCTGAGATTAATATGAAAAAACATAGTTTAAATTATGTTGGTTTTAAAAATAGATAACCAGCTTTGGATCCAAAAAAGGATTTAAAATAACTACAATATTAATGATGAGCATCAGTATTTTCCACTGAACCTCTAAGTGAAGTACACCCAACCAGATTTCTTTCTTTCTTTCTCTTCCTTTCCCAGGAGTCTCCTTAATTTTTCACTGGCTCTGGATTAAAGAAGTATTTTGATGCTCTTTCATTTCCTAACAAACCTGGTGCCTGATAAATGTTCACAGAGAGCTTTATGCTCTGGAGAACTTAGATCTGTATATATTAATCACAAGGTGGAAAGTTTATTCCTCTTTTTTTGTTCTGCTTCCCATTGTCAAAACTTGAGCTGATATATAGATATAAGAAAGAATGCAGCAACCTCAGTTCCATGCAATTTATATAACGTGAGCTTGAATTTTTGTTCTCAGGTTGTCCTTCTTGTCTTTGTATTTTGAAGAGGCTTTAAATCTCTCTCTTCTACTTTTTTGTCATTGTCACCATCTTTTGCAGTTTCTTTGGCAGCTTCCTCACCATTCTGTTCAGGTTGTAAAAAATCTTCCTATTATAAATGGCTTTTAACACATCCCCTCTCTTTTCTGCTTTTCATAGCATTCTAACCTTGCTTTGATCCTTTTTCTTCCCTTTCTTCTCATTTCTCCCCCTACCCCAGCTTTTTTTTTTTTCTTGGTTTTCATTCCTAATGTCTCTTTATAGTGACATCAGATTGCTCAGTAGGCAGTTCATATTGATTTGGCTACTGTTTGGAAAGCAGATTTCATTTTAAGTAGAGAAATAGGAATGTCTGAAGAAGGACACACTTTGTAGAACAAAAGACGGGGCAGCTGCTTCCAGACTCTTCCTTTTTGGAATACTAAGGAGAGATCTATCTCTTCAAATCCTAACAGTTATTTCACCCATGGGATTTTTTTTAAGACCCATAAAAACTTATCAGTAAAAAAACTTTCTGCATTGATTTTCAAGTAATTTTCTTTGAGAAATCGATTTCTTAGTACGTTAGAATTTCTGTAAAACAGAAAATATAAGGGGGGAGGGGCCAAGGCAGGGATTGTTATCAGATTAAATGGGGTGAAAATGTATTCCTTTGGAAGCCTGTCCTCATTCTCTTTAATTGAGCCCCTACTTGTTTCTCAATTGTTCTCTGTTGTAGTCTGATAGCTTTCATCCTGACTGTTTTGTTTCTCTCCTATTCTCATTTATAGTGTCAACTTACATTTAGGGCAGTGAGAGTTAACTTGCTCACTGTGACACTGCAATCAATTAATCACCTTTAGCTTTCTTTTCTGCCTTCCTATTGGCTAGTTTATAATTGAGCCATGGGGCAAAAGCCATTTCCAGCCACAGTCTGTCAGCTTGTTCAGCAACTCATTTATTAGTTTGATAAGATAACCTTTTCACAGCAACATCTAATCAAAAGCACCAAATTTAACATACAGTGGAATTATTCAGAAATTCGTGTCTAGATTCTACTTGGGTCAGATTATAATGGTCAGAGAATTGTTCTCTCAGAATTAATTGGGAGTAGAAATGTAGTATGTAGTCCTCTGACCATTATGCTCTGGTTCAAGATGTTGATAAAGACTACAGACTATGAGACAGTTGACAGCTAAGTACCTAGAATACAGAAATATTTTTTTCCCTAACTTTGAATTTCACTATGTAAACCTAAACTTACTAAGCCATACACATTTAAATTTTTTTATTAAACGATTTTATCTTCTTCTGTATTTCATACTATTTAATAGGTAAACATTACCCTGATTTCCCTCTCTTTATATAATTATAATGTCACATGAGAAATACTCCATTTTCTTTAGATTCAAAAGAGATAGTGTAAATCTTCACTACAATCTTTAATTTGAATTATGGGGGAGATTCCACTTAGGCTAGTGGGTACAGCATCTGTACCAGCTCACCATACAGATAGTTTCTACCAGGTAAAATCTGTTCCAGAGCACAACAGAATGAAGCACAACATCATGTATTCTCCAAAATCTAGGTTCCCACCTCCTTTACAGAGAAGTCATAGTCCCTTTGCTTATCTTATACAAATTTTGCTTGTTTTGACACATATATGATTTAATTAAAACTACTTTATTGTTATTTTTCACTTTACATTCCTTTCTCCCCTCCCCATGGAAAATATAAATTTTACTTAATTTTTATGTGTAACCAGAGATCCATCCTTATTTGCACTCTTTTCCTTTCTGTTGAGGCATTAGTACTAAGAAAAGGAAGCTGTAATGATGCCTTTTCCAGATCCCCCTTCTAAAAAGTACTTGCTGCTCAAATACCCCCCTTTAAATACAGTGTGTTCTCTCAGCTGCAAGAGATGTCATTGGCAGACAAACCTCAGCTGGCAGCACCCTCAGGGATGGCTTCAGCATCAGAGAACTTCCTCACTCAAGGTCATGCCCTTCAGGGGGTGACCAACATCAAATGACTGATGGAGAAGGGTATATAAATGCTTGGTCATTTCAGCCAATGAAGGCCTATTCTAACAGGTTGTTCTGCAAATGACTGGTTGAGGTTATCACTAGGCCAAGATCAGAACTCAAGTACTCCTGCTCTCAAACCTTGTTTCATGCCTCTCCTTCCACAAGTGTTGATAAATCTGAGTCCATCTCCGTCTCTTTCCCAAAGAACACAATTTGTGATATACGGTAAGTTTCTTTACATGCCTGTCACATTCTCAATCCTTGCACTCTATTTTACTATTCAAAATCATATATGACTAAAATGCTATTATTACTATAATCATAATCATATAAAATGAGTACTTATTTAGCCCATCAAATGCTCACAAGAGAAGATGTTTAGAATGAAAATAAAAGGTTATGCTACATTACTGAGTACTTATAATATGCTAAGCTTATTCTAAGTATTCTTGGGTACCAATTATTTTATGTAATTCTTCAACAGTTAAGCAAAGGGTCATTCAGCATTTAAAGTAACTTGAACAAAGTTGTATGGTTATAAGAAAGTATCAGAACCTAGATTTTAAATATGCAAATCTTGTCTCAGTCTTCCTAGTCTTACATTAACTTTGAGATGTTTAATCCAGGGGTCATCACATATGAGCATAAACATACATCAGAATTGTGGGGAATAAGCTTAGGATTCCCTGGGTTAACAAGGCATAAAGAATTACAAAGCCATAGGATGCTCACACTCAAGTTTGGGTAAACAAGATTAGGCGAATAAGGATAGAGAATGGGGGCAAAGTCCCCCAGGATGGGCGTGGGGCAAAGGCCCACAGAATAGTGAGAAGCAGGGCAAAGGCCCCAGTACAAAGGTATATAAAGTAAGCAAGATTAGGTATTCAGGGCAAAAATGCCCCCCCAATTTAGTACTATAGCAGAAAGCTGCTTTCACAGAAAGGAAGGACTAACTTAGGTAAACAGGTAAATAGGGCTATAGACTGTTGCAGGTAAAGCTGCCCAGAGCAGAGCTGATAAGCAAAAGAAAGGTGCCTTATTAACCCTGAGGTTATGTGCTCTGTCTTATCTCCTAGGCCAACTAAGATAAACAGACACAGTGCCTCCTGTCTGCCATTAACAACCATCTGCCCATCTGCCTGCATTTTGTTTTATATTGACCCAAACCCCAAACACCATATATCTTCAAAACCCCCTTTTCCTCATGCCCATGAATTAATATTCACAGATTCACTGTCTCTTTGTGCACACTCATCCCGTTTGTAAGCCTTCTGATCTTAATAAATATGGAGTAAGGACCCTTATTCGGGGCTCTTGTCTTTTCCTGGACATTAGCTATCTCTCACATTTTAATCCTGCATCCACTCTCTTGATGGACAAGAGAGAACTTTAGACCCAGAGTCTATGACACAAAATCACATGGAATGATTGGAGGAAAATACATATTGCTGGGCCCCACTTCCAGAGATTTTCAATCAGCCAATCTGAGGTATGGCCAGAGAACTAACATTTCTATCAAATTCTCAGGTGATGTTGATACTGCTGTTCCCAAACCATACTTTCAGCAACATTGGTTTAAATAACAATACAGGCATCCTCTCAATTTATCTGGAAGTGATATTAGTTGAATCAATGATCTAGGAATTTACACTGTTTATATGGTCACTAGCAAAATGAAGTAAATGGATATACTACTCTTTCTTTAGCTTCTTATGAAACTCCAATTTATATTGTTTGTATGTAAACAATGGAGTTAAACTTGGATTAAAAATACACTTTGATTTTTATAACTTAATCTAGCTTTGGGGTAACAATTCAAAGATCTGAAAAAGTCTAAGGGATGAAGGCTTTGTGGTGGTGGAGTGCTTTCTTTTTAATATTTATTCTTTCTCTTTTAACTTTACAAAGTTTTTTATTATAATTTTTTTAAATTTTTTAATGTTTATTTTTGAGAGAAAGAGAGAGAGAGAGATACAGAGCATGAGTGGGGGAGGGACAGACAGAGAGAGAGAGGGAGACACAGATCCAAAGCAGGCTCCAGGCTCTGAGCTGTCTGCACAAAGACCAATGGGGGGCTCAAACTCAGAAACAGTGAGATCATGACCTGAGTCAAACTCAGACACTTAACTGACTGAGCCACCAAGGCGGCCCTATAAAAAAAGATTTTTAAACAAGCATTATTAATTTATAACTAAAGAAAAGATAAAGGAGGAGGAGAAGTAGAAAGAAGAAAACACAGAACAGTTAGGCCATTTTACCCAATGACCAAACATTCAAATATATATGCAGTTCTGCTGATATATATATATATATATATATATATATATATATATATAATGTGATAATAATGTGACATATGATATATATAATGTGTAATGTGATATATCCAGTTTTAAGAATTGCCTCACTATACAAAATTGCAAAATAAAATCAGAGTGATTATGGAAATATAGGGAAATAATACTCAAAATGTCCTCAGTGACACACTTTTTAAAAAGATAGAAATCTAATAAAAATGGTAGCACAGTTTAACATATGTTAAATGGTTAAAGGGGTAGCCAGGTGGCTCATCTGGTTAAGCTTCTTGATTTCAGCTCAGGTCAAGATCCCAGGGTTATGGGATCAAGTCCTGTGTTGGGCTCTGTGCTGAGCATGGAGCCTGCTTAAGATTATCTTTCTCTCAGGGCGCCTGGGTGGCTTAGTTCGTTAAGCATCCGACTTCGACCCAGGTCATGATCTCACAGCTTGTGAGTTTGAGCCCTGCGTCGGGCTCTGTGCTGACAGCTCAGGGCCTGGAGCCTGCTTCGGATTCTGTGTCTCCCTCTCTCTCTGCCCTCCCCAACTCATGCTCTGTCTCTCTCTGTCTCTTAAAAATGAATAAATGTTAAAAAAATTAAAAAAAAAAAAGATTCTCTTTCTCTCTAAAGAAAAAAAAAAGAAAAAGTACGTAAATACTATAATAAATATGTCAGTTTATCTTGAAAAAGACCTGATACTTGCTTATAGAAGGAGTGTCAGAATCAGGCAGCTTGTGAAGTATTGGAAGGAACATTATCTAAAATCGAATGTGAAGTTGTAAGACCTGATGTGGATAGGTGTGGCTTATGGTCTTCCTCTCCACACAGGCACCAAACATCACAGTTATAAATTGATTGCAATCTTAATCCTAAAACATCTTTTTTCTTCCTTTGAAATGTAGATATTTTGAGGGATACATTTCTAGTAGATGCCTCTGTCATCAAAATTGAAAAGTTGATCTAATGTATAAACTTCTACTTCAAATAATTTTTGCACCATGGCTGGAAATTCCCCCCCACTCAGATTTCTCATATGCACTAATGGTTTGGCTCAATGGCTAAAGACTTCGGAGATATACCAATGTTTGAAATCACTAAATCAGCCACAAAAACACGAAAATGAACCACTTCCACAAGTTTTGGCAATTTAAGATCTCTACATATAGTGCTTTCTCTTTGATTGTGCAATACATTTCCAGTTTTCTGTGGTTTGTTCTTCAATCCATATGCTCAACAATTCTTAACATTTTCTATCTATTTCTTAAAGTCCAGTTCTTATGACTTTGCAACACTTTAAGTTTTTCTTTTGTTTTTGTAACAGTGTTTGTGATGTTCTACCGTGTAGATTTCTTTACAGCTGAAGAAATAGCAAATGTTCTGTTGTTTCTTCCAAAATACTTTATTATTTCCATCTTCTCCTCAATACCTAAAGAGTTCCTGTTTCATTTACTATGGGTGTTTTGAGACAAGAAAAATTATTCATGTTTCGAATGTTGAATGGGATATACATATTTATGTATATGTGTACATATATACGTGTATATATATATACATATACATATATATGTGTGTGTGTATATATATATATATACACAATATATATATATATATATATATACTGGAATAGCAAAATAAAACCTAGTTGAATAACACATACAGTGAACTAAGACCAAGGTAGTTGGTTTGAAGTCTATGCACATGTGTTGTTTTATATATTCCTAAACAACACAATTCAACTGGATACAGTTATCTGTGTTTACTTCATGTTTTTCAGGAATGAAATTATACATAAGCAAACATGAAATTTCTATTATATTCAAAATGTTCACTAATGTATCAATTGTGTGGAATGGAATTTTTTTTTCAAAGCAAGTATTATGGCAGAATTGACTATATATGCTGATGACTGGATATGATTACAAAATATAAAATCATGGAAATAATGCCTGTTGGAAAACAAATATTGAAGGCATGCCTTAGATTGGTTGTACAGGGTAGCATCTTACAGTTCAGTGACATTTATTTTAATATGTGTTCCATTCTGATGTCTTCTGATTGGATGACAGAGAATTTATTTTCCAGATACATACTCAAAAGTTAAAGACTTGGATTTTTGCCTTCTTTTTGTGGTATTTCCTGAATATTTTACACCTTTGGTTGTCAGCAAGTATAAGCATCAATTGAAGGAATTTTGTTGATATTATTTAATAGATATATCCATTAACATGATTCTTATCTCTAATTTTATATTCAATATTTTCTTCTAAAAATAGTATGCTTTGTTCCACCTGCTTCCATGATTTTACAGATTGTTAGAATCCTGCAGTTCATTACCCCATGTTATGTATGAGAGAACTCAGCTTCTGAGAGGTAAATTGCTCCCTTCATTCACAGGATTGTTCAAAGATACAGCAGGGCTTATAATATAGACCTTTATATTTACATTGCTGTGGTTGTTTATATTAAATATAGTTTTGTTCCTTTTTGCAAGTTGCACTCTCTAATCACCATATACACTCTCTGGGATAAAATAACAAGCTTTCTGGAAGTCTGGGGCAAAGTAAATCCTTTCTCAAACTCACTGTCAATTTATCTGAGATGGCTTAACATAAAATCAATCCATTCTCAAGAACTTTTGCCTGACCTAGCCATGCTTAGCAGACAAGGAAAGGTGTTTCTGCACACTGAAGTGTAATGTGCAAAAAAAACAAAAAAAACCCCAAAAAACAACAACAAGCCATTTCTGGATTAAAAAAAAAAATCAACAGAACTGAAACAGCTGGGCATAACTGAAAATACTTTGCTGTGGATTTTTACATTTTGCCTTCTTTCCTTCTATAGACCACATTTCCCAAAGAGATCTCCCTGACCTGTCAAGTATACACATATCGAAGGGTTTTTCACTCATCACAAAAGGCATAAATAGGCTACTCCCTTGGAGTGAAAAAGACTGAGAGTTCAGTGGGGAGTTCTGTCAGTTTGTAATAATGTGGCCAGTTAACTTCCCTGAGCATTTCATTTGTAGGCCAGAGATCCACTCTTGGATTATTGTAAAGATTAAGTAAAATAATATATTAAGAATGACTGGCAAATGGTAGGCTCTGAAATGTCATAGATATTATCATCACTTCTACTGAAAATGTAGCATTGTACCTGCTGGTTAAGTATGTAAGATCCAGAGGTTGAGTACCTGAGTTTGTATCTAGACTGCCACTTACTAGATTAATATCTTTTCTCAAGTTCTTTAAACTTGTCGAACATCACCCTCTTTATCTACAAAATGGGGGTGGTGGTAATCCTGGAAGTTATTCTATCACGTTGTTGTAAGAATTAAATGCAATAACATAACAAACTTAAAACAGTGTTTGTTATGATTATACCCTTCATCTACCCACCATAAAAATTCCTTACATGATTTTATATGTTTTTCTTAATGGGACAAAGAACACAGACAATCACACTTAACGTTAGCTACAATTATGAGAGACAAACTTATAATAAAACAATAGAACAGAATACAAAGATCCAACATTTCTGACTACTTTCAATGCTATTTCTTCTCTTTTGTAGCTTAATCTTGATCTTACTATATGACAAAAACTATGATTTTTTAAAGTATAATAAATAAGGCTTAGAGTTCTTCTATGCAAAATCTTGACTATGTAATTTATAAATGCATTACATGCCTCACTGACCAAATATACCTCATACAAACAATTGCATTCAGGCACCTGGAGAATTCTAGAAAAAAAAAAAAAAGGGAATTGAAGCATAAAAGGATTTTGAAAGCTGCATAGTGAAACTGTGGGTGCATAAAGCTACACTCTCAGAGAGAGAGGCAGCTTTATGTCTGCAGTTAAAACTTAATCTGCCATTATAACTCAAACCCAAGGTCTAATAGGAGAGAGGAGGTGCTGTGTAGTGAGGGTGAGACTTTTATTCATACACAAATAGTAGACGGGAAATACAATTCAATTATACAGAGAATTCCAGGCACAGTAAATAAATGCACTCTCTTGTTATATTTGCCTCAATGTGAAAGTAATATTTTAACATTCTGCTCTCAGCTTTTCAAATTGATTTCTTTTACTTGTCTTACATTTTTAAAGCAAACAAATGCACTTAACAAATAAGTCATTTCAGTCGTTGAGCAGTTAGTACTAATGTCCACCTTATTTGAAAGTGTCAAAACAAGGTTAATGCACGTATGTTGACATCTTAATAGCTCTTCATGAGGTAACATCCTTAGGAAAAGTAAAAAATAAAGGGATGGATAGTACATAAAAATCTAATATAGCAGGATAAAATTATAGTAAACAAATGTTCTTTTAGGTTTTGAATTCAGACATAATAGCATAAAATATTTTTAGATAAAAGTTAATAAAAGTCATCAATATATTTAATCAGAAGTTAAACATAATTTTGATTAAAAATATCTTCAATAATATTAATACTAGTGGAACACCTGCGTGGCTCAGTTAAGTGTCTGGCTTAGACTCAGGTCATGATCTCACGGCTCATGAGTTCGAGCCCTGCATCAGGCTCTGTGCTGACGATTCAGAGCCTGGAGCCTGCTTCAGATTCTGTGTCTTCCTCTCTCTCTGCTCCTCCCCCACTCATGCTCTGACTCTCTCTCTCTCTCTCTCTCTCTCTCTCTCAAATATAAATAAACATTAAAAAAATTTAAAAATATTAACACTAGTGTGTATTAAAGGCAGCATAGATCAGGTAATATGCTAAGAAGTTGTACATTTTTTTTCTTTTAATCTCACAATGGCTTTAGTGATAGGTTTTATTTTTATCCCAATTTAGAAATGAAAACACTGCTAAAAGTTAAGAACCCTGACAAAGGTCACAGCAAAGTTAGAGGAAAAGCAGAAACAAAATATCCTAGTGTGTCTGATTTACTCTTAAACCCAACTATGGTCTAAATTTGTCCCCCCAAAATTCATATGTTCACATTTAACCCAAAGATGACGGTATTAAGGAATAGGGCCTTTGGGAGGTGCTTAGGCCATGAAGTGGGATCCCCATGAATGAGATTAATGCCTTATAAAATAGGCTGCAGAGGGATTCCCCAGCCCCTCCCACCATGTGAAGCTGCCAGCAGTGAATCAGGAAAAGGGCCCTCACAGGACCATGCTAGCACCTTGATCCTGGAATTCTGGCCTCCAGAGGTATGAAAAATCACTTTCTATTGTTTAAAAGCTATCCACTTGGAAGTATTTTGCTCTAGCAGCCCAAACAGACTGAATCAAACTCTAATGCATCTGAATTTTTCTTTTGTAGTGACTTTTAGTTGAATTATGCCAGAGAATATTTCAAACCCTCTTATCTATAGAGAAGCCTACTGATTAAACCCACTTTAACATTGTTTTCCTTTTTTAAATACAATCTCTAAAACACCCAGATATAGACTTCCATTCCTCCTACTTATTATTATAGTCAGCTTCAGTGGGTTGATGTACCTCTTAAGTGTCTGCAGGATATGAACTAGTTAAAGCAAGGTTTATGAATTTTCACTGATTCCTCTTCAATAACCAATCCAACCTAGTCTTAAAATAATCAACAGGAGTCTAGTCATTACTCAAAATTTTCAAAATATTCTAGGACTTGAGAAATTTCTTCTCTGATCAAAATCATGTATACTTTTACTTTTCTCACTTCTAACTCCTATCTAACATTCTGTTTGCACTTTATCTCCATTTTTTCTCATATTATAAGCTATCTTCTGATTTCACTTGCTTTTCTATTCAGTGCAAAGCACATGAATGCAATTTCAGTGCTGCTCTGCCTGTGTTGCATCTGGATTTAGAGAACTTTACAGACAGAATGTCCGGGTTTTGAGTCCAACTCTAAAACATGCTATGCTTGCAATCTTGGGCAGTTAAATAATTTTTGAAACTCACTTCCTTCACCTTTGAAAATGGATTAATAACAGTATATAAGGCTATTGAAAGCAATGTGTTGAGATAATCCAGGTGAAGTATGTTGGCTAGCAAATGATCTGTGCTAGTATTAGTATATAGAATGCATTTACCAAGCTTAACCTTTACTAAATCTACTAGCTTGGGACAACTATCCTCTTTTTGTTCTATTATTTCAAGGATGCATCTGTAGCCTCATTAACCATACTTTCCTTAATATTTTTGAGGGCCAGTTTGAACTATCTCAAAGGAATTTATTGAATACTCAAGAGATGAAGTTTTCTGTCTTCTTTCTCAGAAAGCACTCTAGAATTTAACACTTGACATTTTAGTCCTTAAAATTCTTTTTTGCCTACAAGACCTGCTCATCTTTGGGTCTTCTTCCACCTCATCAATATTTTCAGGCCTTTATTGTTCTTCCTTCTATTCAATGAAACTCCAGTGACCTAAATATGTGATTTTTTTACCAAAAGGGTTTCATTGTCAAGGACGATTCATACAAATCATAGACCACACATAACAGCTACCTGTAACAATAATCTAAAACTCCAGGTGCAGATTTTCCCCTCAGAATTCTATATCTATAGGACACAGCTTCCAAACTGGTTTCAGAATAACAGAAGAGTTTTGAACAATGTGTGTTAAGTTATCTTAATTCTTTCTAATTTCTTTTTTTCTTCTTGCTCTTTTCACTGGATGAATTCCACTGCCCTGTCTCCTCATCACTGCTCTTTTCTTCTGTTTGATTCAGTCTGTTCTTGAACCCCTCTACTGAACTTTTTGATTCATTTTTTTTAATGCTTATACAGTTTTGAGAGAGAACAGAGACAGAGAGACAGAGCATGAGCAGGAGAGAGGCAGAGAGAGACAGAGACAGGATATGAAGCAGGCTCCAGGCTCTGAGCTGTCAGCATAGAGCCCAACGTGGGGCTCAAACTCACGAACAGTAGATCAAGACCTGAGCTGAAGTCAGAGGCTTAACTGACTGAGCCACCCAGGTGCCCCTTCATTCATTTCTTGTATTCTTCAGCTCTGTGATCTCTGTTTGGTACTTTTTAATATTTTCCATCTCTTTATTGAAGTTCTCACCTTGTTTATGCATTTCTCCCCCAACCCCAATGAGCCTCTTTATTCCTATTATTTTAAAGTATCAGGTAAATCACTTCTCTCCATTTCATTAACATCTGTTTCTGGAGTTTTATCTTGTTCTTTTGATTGCAACATATTCCTTTTGTTTCTTCATTTTTCCTGACTCTGCTTTGGTTTCTATACATTAGATAAGATAGCCACATCTCCCAGTATTGAGAAGGTGGTCTTGTGTACATGAACTTTGTCGATCAGCCCAGCCCAATCTTATTGTTTCTCAGATCCTTCTGACTGTCCATGATGTCTTCCCTGTTCAACTCCCCAGCAAGTGACAGTGTGCCAAGACCTATCAGTGTCACAAAGAGGAGGGTCACATTCTGCACCTAGATGCAGGCTGATTAGAAGTGGGACTCTCAGGCATCGGCTGGGAGAGTATGTAGTTAAGCCCCTTCCATGGAGACCTGGGAGATGAGTGTTTTTTGCTTGCTCCTCTATGCTGAGCTTGGGCATATAGCTGCAAGTGTTGTTCTTGCACCCATTAAGAACTTCTTCATTTGCTACAGTCATGGGATACTCATAAATGCAAGTCCTGTTGGCTCTCAGAGCCAGGCAATACTGGAGCCTATCTCTCGGGCAGCAGGCACAAAAGCTGGGACACAAAACATGTATATAATCTTCCAGGTCAATACTGAAGACTTGGAGCAGGCTAGAGGGAGAAGTGGAGGTTGTTTCTGGCAGCTCCCTTGCTCTGTGGGGAGGACTGTAACCATCCACTACACATATGTTATAGATTAGAAGCCTAATCCTTAAGCAGTAACTTTCAAAGTATGTAGACTGATCCCTTTCAGGGAAAGATTGGGAGATGGGTGGTTTTTGCTTGTTCCCTCTGCACTGAGCCCTAGGGTAATAGCTGGTTAAGAACTCCTCCTTGTTTGGTATAGTCCTAAGGAACCTGTGTATGCAAGCCACATTGGCTGTCAGAACCATGTGCTTAGGGGACCCATCTCTCAGGTGGCAGCACAAAAGTCAAGGCACAGATGTCTGTATATGCTCCTTTCAGGGAGATACTGGCAAAATAGATTGGACTAGAAGGATACCACATGGGAGGTGGGTGACTGGTTCCCCCAGTCTCCAGAGAGAATCACGCCCAGCCTCTAGATGTGTGCTAAATTAGAAGCATGACCCTCAGGCCCAAGCATTCAAAGTACGCAAATGGCTCCCTTTAGGAAAAGACTGGGAGTTGAGCAATTTTGCTTGCCTCTGTGCTGAGCCCTGGTAGGCAGCAACAAC
The DNA here is from genome assembly GCF_028018385.1 of Neofelis nebulosa. Lineage (NCBI taxonomy): Eukaryota > Metazoa > Chordata > Mammalia > Carnivora > Felidae > Neofelis > Neofelis nebulosa. Next base: position 31,056,003 of record NC_080795.1, on the reverse strand, counting down.
TAGTACTTGTGTCCCATTAACTACTGCTTCTTTATTGCTTCTTTTTTGCTATAGTCTTGTGGGTTTCATAAATGCAAATCTCATTGACTTTTAGAGTGAGGTGTTTTGTGGGCCTGTCCCTCAGGTAGGAGTCTTAAAACTTGAGGTGCTAAATATGGAATCCAAACCTTTCACTCTTCAGGGAGAAACTCAGGTTTCCTCCCAACTGTATGGCATTGTGTCTGGGGTGGGATTTATGGGGAGGAGTGTGTGTCACTGCCTTTCTTACCTGTTTCACTATGGATATTTTCTCTTTCACTTAATGTGTAGGAGTCTCTCAGCTAGTTTCTGGATTTCATTCAGAGGTAAATTGCCCTGTCTATAGTTGTACATTCAGTGTGTCTGTGGGAGGATGGGAGTTCAGGAATCTCCTATGTTGCCATCTTGTATGACCCCCAGAAAGCTATGTGGTTTTCTTTCTCTCTTTTTTTTTTAATCCAGTCTGCCAAATTCTACCTTTCAATGGAAGAATTTAATCCATTTTCATTTAATGTAGTTGATATGATTGAGCTTAAGTTTACTACTTACATTTGTTTTCTATCTAATCGATCCCTTCTTTGTTCCTATATGCCTTCATTCCTTACTTATTTTGGGTGATGTGATTATTTTTAATAATCTTTTTAATTAGAGTTTAATTAGTTATGTCTGTGTCTATTTAGATTTGCTCTACAGGTTATTATATTAATGTTTAAAATCAAGTTCACCTTCAAAAGATATTATATGGCTTCAAAATTAATGTAAAAGCTTTCTGAACTGTAAGAGATTTCTGTTTTATATGCTATCTGCCTGCTTTTTCCATTGCTGGAGAGTTATCTTTGCTTTCCATTCCCACCCTTTCTTTTTTGCTCCTTGCCACCCATCTTCACGGGACAGTTACACAATGTTCAATGAAAGCCCAGAATGTCTTGGGGAGAATTCCTCTTAGCCCTCTGACTTTTCCTCCACTTTTCGATACCCCCTTCTTTTATTTCATGAGGACACAGTGTACCATGGAGATTCCAGTTCTTTTGCCATGTCTTTGGCCTTTGGCAACCATGCTGTCTTATACTATAGAGAGAGAGAGTCCCTGAATGCTTCAAAGAAGATCTTACTCAGATTTCAAGCCCTGTCTGCAGCCATCAATGTACTACTGACGGGCATGGAATGAAAGTGAGAAAAATTGGGGAGGTGACTTTAGACTAATTCTGATACTTGAATTCTTTGGGATTCCAACCCATTACACAAATCAAAACATGGCTATTAATATTCTCTGGCTTTCCTATCAATGATATGTTTACCTTTGTAATCCTCTTGCATCCATGGGTAAAAGCAGCTGTGGGTCTCTACTAAAAATGGCTTGTTAGTGCTCAAAATTCAGCTCTTATAGTTTTCTTTATGCTTCCAACTCTTTAGTTTTTAATGTTAAAATTCTGTGGCTTACATGGCGTGTTCTCTTTGTTCAGGTGGAAGTGACAGTCTTGTATTTCCCACATTATAACTGGTAATTGTCTTTTATATTTCACTTAACACTATATTTTCAGGTTCTTTTCATGAATGTACAATTAAATCTATTGTTCATGTTTGCTGCATAACCCATGTTATAATAATCCTCTTACCTAATTTTGGCCCTGTAAATTGACTCCAAATCTGTGCAACCACCCACAATGTTAAATTGACTCTCCTTACATAAGTCTGCTTGTGAACTTTTTTTGTTAGCTTCATTGGGATGAAAATGTTTTCTATAATTTCTTTCCAAGGAAATTGTTATAAATAAAATCTGAGTTGACTTTTCTTATAATTCTTCTCCTATACCTTTTGAGGGCTGTATTGGGCACATCTTAAGTGTCTCTTCAGATTTTGTTGATTTTACCTGGTTCCTAACTCCAAGCTCCTCACTTGGCCTCAGTCACTACCACAGCAGACCTCCTCTGGACAGACCCACTTGAGATGGCACCAAAATGTCTCTTATCTCTCTGGTTCACCTTCTACTTCATAATTCCACTGAGAATCCATGCTGTAGGGCCTTATATCTGCCTTCCTAAGCATCTGCTAAACATTCTGAGTTAAGCAAACATTGTCCAATGGGAGACAGAAAATGGGAAGAAGTGAAGATCAGCTACATTTTCCCTTGAAGTGTTCCGTGGCAGACTGTCTATGGCATTTGCCCAAAGATTATAAAATTGCACCTGCTGAGTCACCTACTAAATCCTGTTTGTGGCTCATTACAAGGAAGTGACCAGTGTCCCAATTCAGCACCTTGCATTTGCCTCAAACTCTCATTGCTTTCTTTCTCCCTCACTTTCACTGTCCAGGATTTTATCTCCAAAATAAGGCTCTAGCATGTATTTGTTGCTTCTATTTCTAGGGAGCTAGAAAGACATAGTGGTTAATAGTGGATTCAGATCAGTTTCACTGACCAGCCTCTTCCTAATGGTATAGTTTATCAAAATCATTTTATCTATGTAAACTTCCATTTATCATTCTGTAAAATGAAAATAATACTAATAAACACTTTCTTGATTAATATCAATGCAGTTGAGAAGTCCTAGATAGGAGGTAAGTAAGGCAGGCTGACTGGTCAGTCTCCAAGTACCACCTGCCTCCATTTCATATCCTTTATCCCAATTCTGTGAACTGAAAATCATAATAGACGGTGACAGACCCTAGGAAAGACCAATGCTTGAGGGTTGGTTGGGGAGAGGGGAATTGAGAGTAGATTGCAACACTAGTGCTCTCAGACAGCCAGCTATAAGGAGGGGAAAAGTCATACTCAAGGAAAATGAAGCAGACATGCAGAAAAAAATGTAGCTACAAGAGATCATGTGATGAAAATGATATCTGACACGATTGTCGATGGCTTATACTTTATAGTTTATGGTCCCAGCAAGAATCAGCTATTACTGCTCTGGTTTCCATTTGTTAACCCAGTTTTCCCATTTTCCAGAAGCAAATTTGCAACAGTTTTCTATTATTTACAACCAGCATTTTAATTGATGTAATTTCTAATATTTTTCTAATCTTAACATCTTTTCCTCTCATTTGCCTAATTAGTTTATCTTGCATTTTACGTGCTTGGGACATAGTTTGTGTAAAAGATTTTTCTTTTCATTTTAAGCACAAAGGCACAAACATACAGATATACAGTAATGGATTATTGCTAAGGTTTGTAAAGACAAACCTATATTTGGGTAGAATTGCCTTAGCATCTCTAAGCATAATGCCTGGCACACAATTGTGCTAAACAAAATATTGGTCTGATTGAATTGGATGGCATTTATAATATGAATATCAGAAAAACTCACAGAGTTCATTCACTATCGAATTTGCTAGAAAATGAATACATCTGGTAAATGCATCAGTAACTGAGATATGGAGGAAAATATATTTATGGGAACCTAATATGTATATGTTTTTGATGATTTTGCCTGAAACTTGATATCATCTCTAAAATATGAACAAATGTCAAAAAATCTTATGATAATTTTTATATTAACACTAAATAAAAACATCTTTCTCTCTTTCTTTCTCCAAAAGATCAATAATCTGAAAGGTTAACATGTACTTCTTTGCATAATAACAAAGCCAAAAGCACTGGCAAAACTTCAAAATCAATAAAGATATTGGAAAACTGCTGAAACCCATAGCTACAAGAAAGAAAATGGAAGAAATGACATAAAAACCAATTATTGCTCTCAGGTTAAACAAGATAACATGGAAGAAAACAAAATTTATTGTGACTTAGCAGCTTAAAAACAGATCATACATTTTTTATAAGAACACATGTTGTTTCAATTTTTTCCTTTTTATCTTTGTCAATGCATATCTATTCTAATAAAAAGTTCATCAATCCTATGGTTGTATCATATGTGTCCATTGTTAACTAATTCCTAAATTATTGTAAAGCAAAATGTTTTCATTAGCATTTCTATGTATTACATTTTATATTTGGTATTTAAAAATATGTTTATAATATCCCCATAATTACTTCATATTACATAAATAATCTTCCTGGCCATTAACAAACTACTGTTTCTTTCATATGCTTAACACTAGTGAATGCTAATTGCTGCATATTCCCCAAGAACCTGCCTCTTTTGTTATCTTTTTTGATATGTATTCCTACATAACTGTGTCTATGGGGGATGTATGTATGTGCATACTAAAGAGAATGTTTCATTTGTACACTTTTACTATTGTATATAGAACTCTTAGCCAGTGAATTCAACCTTATGATCCCATATTATGTATTCTAAACTATTTCTAGACTCTAGTTCTCCAAACATCACCAATTATTTTAAAATTACATACATGAAGAAAAATAATTGGTCATCTATGAGTGGAGAGACAAAATCACTATAGAAATTTTCTTTTCTTAAGTTATGAAATATTTGTAATTTTTAAATTGCAGTTACAATGAAGTTATAAACCTGCTGATAAATATGTGGATAAAAATTTCTGTAAAAAAAAATCCTAGAAAGCAAGAATAAACTATGGAGACTTTCATATGACAAGAATTTTTTATCTACATGTTTTTAAAAATTGATTAAATTAATGCATTAAGGAATTAATACATGGCATGAATACGTGGACATATGAATGAAATAAAAAACTGATTGTACTGATATGATCAAAAGCATATTTTATATCTATTTATTAAATGCTAGTTATGGATTAAATTCATCACACAAAGAGAAGAGACAATTTTTGTCAAAAGACTTGTTGGCCTGATCAAAGAGGACTAAACTGAACTTAGAAGAACCCATATAAAATTGGTTCCAAATAAAATATCCAAATAAAAATGCAAAAGTTGATATTATGGAAACCATTTCCTCTATTATAGAAATTAGAATTAAAAAGAAGTTTTCTATTAACCCAAAAAACAAAAGACAGTAGGGGCTATTCAGTGATTCAGCACCAAATATAAAAATGGAAAATAAAGTTACTCTGATATTTTAACACAATAAGAATCCTAAAATGTGGCAGTATCATTTTCACACCCACGTTCCTTATGTGGAAGAGTGGTTTTGTTCAAAATCACATACTATTAGGTAAAGTGAATTTTCCTTTTACATTGAGAAGATATAATAAACATGTCTGGAATTCTATTATCCTGAGAATGAAATCTCTGTATGAGATACACTAGTGAAGAAAGATGAGACGGAAAGAAACAACATAGTTGTATGATAATATTACAAACTGGCTGCAAAGAAAAGAACATTTACAACGTGGTCCAGATACAGATAAAAAACCTTAATATAGAAAACAACTAAAACAAACTAAAATATGGGAATTACAAATATACATGTTCTTCTGGAATTCTTATCCTACAAGAGCATATCTACTAAATTGCTCATATCAAATGTAAATGACACTATATCCATTTAGAGTATTTGGAAATGACAAAAACTCTAGAAAATAATCTTTAGATATTTAAATAACTATAGTTAAAGAGAGAGTTCAGCAATATTGAATACACAATACACCTAGACAAATAGAAAATAATAGTGTTCACAAAAAGGCTAGAGCATATTGATTACTTCTTCAATCTATGGTGAATTCCCAGCAGAGGAGTTCCTACATCTTAATGGACAGAAAGTACTCAACGCAATATCAGCTTGATCCCCGTTTATAAATTTTCACTGTTACTAATACTAACACCAGTACCATTAATTATATTGCTACTACCGCTATCACAATTAGTCTTAGTATATATACAATAACCTCACAATTGCTATCAAAATCATTACAACTGATAATTATAAATATTATCAAATAAAATATGGATATTATATGAATAACAGTAATGAATAAATAGTAATGTTTTTCCTGTTTGCCAAAGTTTCAGCTTAAAATTTTCAATATTTAGTCTTTAGATACTTATTGTGGAAATCTTTTTTTCCAAGAGAAAGGCAATACAGGTGGTGGTAGCTAAAAATGCAGGCTCAGGAATCTGATGCATTATCTGTAGGATCCTGAGGGATGTATCACAAGCTGTACGTAAGCTTCCTCATATGTAAAAGAAGATAGTAATACCAATTTCCTCATAAGATTGTTATCACAATTAATTTTTATTTCTTAACACATGTAAAGTTTTTGAGAAGGTGACTAGTGCAGGTAATTGATCAGATTATTGTCATAAGCTTTAGGAAATTTACATGAGGTCTCCACTAATGTGTCTTCTATTTTATGATGTCTTCAATAAATTTGATAAAATTTCTGAGAATCCAAAATTTATAATAAGATCAGTATATCATTATTCTGAAAGATCTATCAAGAAAGAAATATTTTTACTATCTATGTTTCATCTATTTTAAACCACCATAAAATCCAATATTGGCATATCCTACAATATGATAAGAAAATCAATCATGATACTAATAAAGATATGACTGTTCTAATTATGGGAAGGATCTTTTAAAAACAAGTCAATTGTTGGGGCACGTGAGTGGTTCAGTCAGTTAAGCATCTGACTTCGGTGCAGGTCATGATCTTACAGTTCGTGGGTTTGAGCCTCGCATTGGACTCTGTGCTGACAGCTCATTGCCTGGAGAATCCTGCTTCCAATTCTGTGTCTCCCTCTCTTTCTGCCCCCGCTCTGCTTATGTTCTGTTTCTTTCCCTCAAAAATGAATCAATGTTAAAAAATTTTAAAAACAAGTCAATTATTATTTATAGGAAAATTTAAACATGACAAAATGTAAAGATTTTCCTATAAAATGTTAAAAAGGCATTTTCCTCTCGAATTAATAGATTCATTTTTGTGAACACCTTTGGTTTTACCATCCCAGCATCCCCTCTCTTAGAGAATTGTCCCTTCTTATTCTTATAATTGTGGTGAAATTATCACCCCTGGAAAGTACAGACTCCTTCCACCAAAGCAAAGTCCACTGAAACTGCTCTTATGAGCTGATCCACTTTGGCATGGAAAGTAATTGAAGCTTGTGTCAGCTCCATCAGGGGATTGTTTTAATGCCAATGCCCTTGAAAAAATGTGTTCAAGTTGCTGCTTCTTAGATCTCTGGACAATCCCTGGTTCCTTTTCTTCTGAAGGACTTATTTTTCATTTCCCATGGTGACTGGTGAGCTATCCAGGACCATTCTCATAAATTCTGTTTTCCTGCTTCAGTTAGTCAGTGTCAGTTACAAAAGATATCAAAAAGATTCACTGGCAGAAACTTTGTTCAACCTGTGATGATTTCTGCAGATGAATAAAAAATTAATTGGGCCAAGGAAACAACTTCTAACAATCTAATGTATGTAAGAGTAGATTTTTTGAGAGAGAGAGAGAGAGAGCACATGAGCAGAGAAGGAGCAGAGAGAGAAGGAGACACAGAATCAGAAGCAGGATCCAGGCTCTGAGCCATCAGCACAGAGCCCTACGCAGGGCTTGAACTAATAAATCGTGAGATCATGACCCGAGCTGAGGTCGGATGCTTAACCAACTGAGCCACTCAGGTACCCTAAGTATTCTTACTTTTAAAACTACTTTCTATTTCTTTGAATCAATGATAGTTGGTTTGATAACTGCCTTTTTCATTTTATATTCTAACTTACCATTGACAAGATACATTATCTCTTCAGACTGAAAGACATATAAATTGCTCCAAAGTAAACTGTATCAAATGTTTTGAGTAGAATCTATAATTTAAAGATGTCACTGATTTTCCTTTTTTGTTCATTATTTATTGAAATTTGATGACATGTGGTTAAAAGGCAAGACACGATGCATATGTATATACCTTTATATATATGTATGTTTTTACAATGTACTATGAAAGCATTTGATGTGACTTTGCCATAAAGAAAGAGATTTCTTTTTTAAATTTTTTTAATGTTTATTATCTTTGAGAGACAGAGACAGAGTGTGAGCAGGGGAGGGGCAGACAGCGAGGGAGACACAGAATCTGAAACAGGTTCCCGACTCCAAGCTGTCAGCACAGAGCCTGATGTGGGGGCTTGAACTCATGGACCATGAGATCATGACCTGGGCCAAAGTCAGACACCTACCAACTGAGCCACCCAGATGCCCCATGAAAGAGCTTTAAGGGAAAACAACAACCACCACCACAACAGACCTTAACTGAGAGGTGTAAATATTTGAAGCAGGCTCTGTATCAACTGTACACCAAAAGGATATGATGTGGAGTCTCCAAATTAGTGTGAAATCAAACACTTGGTCCAGTGAAAATATGCAATCCTAATTAAGGAAACATTTACTATACAGATTTGCAGTTCCTAACTGCAACTCAAAGAAGGAAATTCTGGCTAATGAAATGGAAGAGGAATTTAAATGTGTCGTAATTGAAGAACCAAGGTCAGGTGAAGGACAGCGAGAGCCTCAGTCAAAATGACACCCCAGAATCTATCCTTGAAATCATTGATGTGGTCTCTGCTGAGCTCTGGGCAAGTCATGGCTGCCAACACTGCAAGCACAGAGTACTGGAAACTGTTTCTGCTGCTTCTGTTGTCTACAATCCAGATGTTCTTGTGTAACTGCTACCACCTTCTTGCAGAGCAGATATTCCTATATTCTTTGAATCACCAGTAACGAATATAATGGTTATATTTGTAGACTCAGACCAGGTTGTGTGTCTATGCTCTGGGTGCAAGAAAGGATGGGGAAGTAAATATCTGGCAACTTCATCATCTATATTTAGCAGGTGGACTCCCCTCTGCAACAACTACAGGAAATATCCCTAAATATAGGAAGGGTGTTAGATACTGCACAACCAAAACAGCGAGAAGACAAGCTCATTAGGGCTGTGAGTACATAAGACTTACTCAAATTTTATTTTTCTTCTATTCCAATATGATATCTAATAATTACTAAACACCTTATGATCTTATGTATTTAATATAAAATTGCATACAGATATATACACATTAATATAAAAGCTATATAGGTATACTTAAAATACATTTATATCTTTAATTAAAGTAATATTTATAATTTTATAATTTAAATTAACTAGGTTTTTTACTAGATATCTACTAATTACCATAAAATCTATTAGATTTTGCCTTATATTTATAATACTAAAATAATGAATATTTAATAGGTTGAAAAAGATAGTACAGTTACACATAAGTAATGCAATTTTCCATTTTACTAAAATAAAGAGAAAAAGGGCAAGTAACCAACAGCTAGATGAACCACTAAACCACTGAAGGTATTTAGTATTTTTTCCTCAAAGAATGGACTTGTGATGATACAATTTGCATGCATTTGATACAAATAAACCAAAAATAAAAAGCATTTTCAACCTGTAATTTATATTTATGTTAAGTCTTCACTATAGGAAGAGGAGTGAGGAAGTGGTAACAAGGTGAGAGGATTACTTGGCACATATCTTCTTGGTTCAAACTTTAGGATTGCAATTACATAATATAAAATGTAATAAAGACTATGTAGTGGGAGGGGAATGGGTTACAGTTACCTTAGTAAGGGAAATACTGTATTTATATTGATGAATACAGTGTTGAAGACCAAATCTATATACTGACATAGACAATGTCTGTTTAATAAACATGGATGGAGGCAGATTTCCTGCAGGCGTTTGGGAACCTGTCAGATATCATTATCCGTACTTAAAATATAACACCACTTTCCAAAGATAGGGAGGAGAATTATAAGAGACACTTAATTCCAGGAAGGGAAAAGCTTTGGTGTGTTAAAGTAATCTGACAGCAGTAGGATCAGTTAAACAAAAATAACCCATGTGAAATGACAGCTCAAGAATTTAACTAAGTTAAAAATAAAGGTACTGACTTTATTGCCAAAACTATAAACTTGACCAAGCACAGAGGTAGTGAAAGAAACAAAAACAAACAAATAAAAAACATCCAGAATTTCTAATGAATAAATTTTAGTCTAAGATATTCCTTTGATATTTTATCATTTCTTTACCCAAAACACACTATCCTTTCATATTCAAACACACTTATGTAGTGTTCTTATACCGATCTACCCAATATTGAAAGCCCTCTGGCGATCAAAAGCAAGATGGGATTTATAGTGATTAACAACAACAATAAAATTGAGAAAGTTCATCTTAAATAATATAATCTACAGAGAGATTAGAGTGGCAATGGCACTGAGTATGCTTAAAAAAATTTTTTTTTACATTTATTTATTTTTGAGAGAAAGAGTGAAACAGAGCATAAGCAGGGGAGGGGCAGAGAGAGAAGACACAGAATCTGAAGCAGGCTTCTGGCTCTGGGCAAACATTCAGCACAGAGCCCGATGTGGCACTCAAACCCAGGAACTGTGAGATCATGACCTGAGCCAAAGTCAGACGCTCAACCAACTGAGCCACCTAGGCGCCCCTATTTATTTTAAAATTTTTAATGTTTTTATTTATTTTTGACAGAGAGAGAGAGAGACAGAGCACGAGCAAGAGAGGAGCAGAGAGAGAGGGAGACACAGAATCAGAGACAGACACAAATCTGAGGCTGGTTCCAGGCTCTGAGCTGTTAGCACAGAGCCCGACATGGGGCTTGAACTCGTGAACTGTGAACTCATGACCTGAGCCGAAGTCAGACACTTAACCAACTGAGCCACCCAGGTGCCCCTACTTTTGATCCAAGTTCATTAATGCATCCATGTTCATTCATTTATTCAACAAATACTATTGATATAGCAGGAATTATGAATGCAAACAACAAATGAGATATTGTGTCTGCATTAGGGAATCTGTAACTCTTTGGAGAATAATTACATTAATTAACTTCAAATCAAATTTTAAAAAGCCCTTCCCATTAATATAATAACCATGATGACAGATTAGTTGTCTGTAATATTTTTTTCTAATATATGTAGATATAAATGCATGACTCTTATTTGTTTTATTCACATAACATTTATAATCATCTGATGTCCCAGATTTTGGATAACACTGGATTTGAAGGTGAAGAAAGTCATTCTGGTGAAAATTATATTCATAGTTGATACTGTAAATGAGAAAATGGAGTTGATTCATCAACAAATTTGGAGAAAGAGCTTTTAGGCAAAGAAACAATAGCAAGCTTGGAGGAGAATAAATGTGTAAGAGGTTATTTTGATGGGAAACAGCAAGGAGATAGATGTGGTAAGAACACATGTGGTTGGGAAGAGGCACAGGTAAGTCTAGGGGAATAGGAAATGACCAGAACTTAAAAGGTTCCTATATCTTTGTACTTTCCAAGACATCAGAAAATATTTTCTCTTGTATCTTAGAAAAAGTATTCTAACAGCAGTATATTAGAAGTGAGATAGAGTATATATTAGATGCTTATTACATTAATATAGGTATAAACTGATGCATGATGTGGGTGTGAAGGAGACAGCTTCGTTAATCATTAATTATAGCATTGGAAGCTGCTGGATGTAGAAACTGACTAAATGTTGTGATAACATTTGTAGAGGTTAATAATAAATTTTCCTTTAAACATTCTGGGTTTGATATGCCTATAGAACATTTTCAGTGAAAAATTTTAGTAGACACATGTATCTATCCAGAGACCAGAAAAGAGGTACATGGTGGTGGCCCCAAACTGTGGGTGAGGTATTAGTGTTCATTTGAAACTAAGGAGATAAATTAAATGACTTCAACAGAGTGAGAAAAGTAAAGAAAAAGATTAAATTCCTCATTCTGCCTCTAGGAAGTTAGAAATAGCCTTCAAAATTATTACCTCCCTTAGCCAATTTTATGCTTATCAAGTATAAAACTTATCTGTGAAATTCACCTGTCCATCACTTCCCCTTGTTCTTTCAACAACAGAAGGCTACTCTGTCTCTCAAGGGAAATCTGTTCCATGGAATTCAGGCAGGACCAACAGTAGTTATCTCTGCAGTGAGGGTCAACCAATGACACAGGCTTTAGGAATCATATTTCTGAATCCCTCTGACGATGACATTTGGTTCAGAGATGAAAAGATGAACCAGACCACATCAAGCTGAATTACATGAATGGAAAATCACGTCTAATTTTCTCTGGCAACCTTCTTCCCTCTTTATATTTATAACTGTTGCTATCTTCAGCACAGGTGTAGTTATGCATCATTTTAGATGTTGCTAAATATATGTTACAATGAAAAAGAGGGGACAAACTACATCTCAGCTAGTATTGGGGTAAGTATACAATTTATTTGTTCTTTCATGCAGGGGTCATGTGGGGTGGCTAATAACTGGACATGTAGGTTTACTAATCTGAGCTGACATGGAGGGTAAAATTTCACTATTACAAAGTTTTAATTTTGTGTGTGTGTGTAATATAGTATTATCAAGGTATAATGTGATATGTTAAAAGATTTGTATTTTAAACTGAGAAACTGCTAAAATGGTTCAAGGGAGTATATCTCAAATTTCATAAAGTAGTTAAAATCAATTGTTAAAAACACTGATTCATCAAGAGGAAGTAGAAAGGAAGAATATAATACAGCAGCCCCAATAACTAAAAAGAACAGATGATATAAATTGAAAACAAATGCCAAGATGGCAGGCTTCCAGCCATACCATTCATTACATTATATGTTAATAAATGATATTCTGTGATTAAAAAAAACAAAATTTTCTGACTGAATAAAAAACTAGATTCAACTATATGTTATCATAAGTTATAAATAAAAATAAACCAAAACCACTAGAAATTTAGAAGCACTAGATCATATGCTTATATTATTAAGGAAAATATAATAAATGAAGGACCTTAATATTAAAGGAACAGCAAAATTCCTACACAAGGCTGTTTTCTAAGGTATTATTTATAATTTGAAAAAATTAAAAACTAGCAAAATATCCCAGACCTTAGAAATTATAAAATTACATTATTGTATCTTGTATATTGTATATCATAGTCATTAACATCATGTGTTCAAATAATATTAATATAAGAAATAATTATAACAGGATAATATTCAAAGAAAAAAGCAGGATATATTATACACCATAATTTTGTTGAAATATGGAAAACTATAATTATTTAAACTGAATGTCCAAAACATATGTGGGCTTTTCATTCTTTTCCATTATGTTTTTCTATTTTCCCTATGATTTTACAAACAAGTATTCCTTCTATGCAAACAGTAGAAAAAGTTATAAGTTAAATATTTACAGCCGTTCTTCCCACATATGATAAGGAAAAAGGTTTCAGGGCAGGGTACCTATAAATTTATAAACTAAACAGATGTCAAAAAAGATCTTATGATTAAATTTTGTTACTATGGCTTGTAGATATGTATACAGATGGGCCATTAGATTGGGGTCGGATTACTTCTTTTGGAGATCAGAAAACAGTTTTCAGGTCAATTTATCTACTTAAAAAATGTTTAAGGTAGACAATTGAAAGAGACAACTTTTGTTGATATTGTCCTAACGTATGTGAAACTCGTTCATATGAAACAAATACATGCATAAGAAGTATGTGAAACTGGTTTGTATGAAACACATTTGCAAAAATAATTCCATTGTTATCTAAGATTCACTGTTGATTCTTTTTTCCATTTTAAATTATGCTAATTGATATTGCCTACCACAGTACCCAAACAGGCATGACTTCCCATCTTAAAGTCTGAAATATTAAAGTGCAAAAGATGTATTTTTGATGTATTCAGTTCCAGACATTCAGAGACCTGGTGGAGTCTGTGTTCCTTTTTCACAGGCTACAGCTTGGTCCAAGGGAGGGTCCAAGTCCTAAGCATGATATTTTCCAGATATTTTTATGGTACTTGCCCTAGGAATCTATACATGCTGAGTCCTGTCCCATTAAAACCACCCCCTTGCCATTATGATATTTCTGTGGATAATGACCACAAGAGATATATTCACTGCATATTTGTTAAAGTTCTATGTTCTTGCAATTTAGAAATGAAATCTCTGCTAAAGCTTGTTGTATTTCATCATTCAATCCCCTACCTAATCTAAAACTCAAGTCTGTACCACCCTTTATCTAACTTAATGACACAATAGAGACATAGGTATGTGCAGAGAAATGCGTAAATAGGGATTTTTTTTTTCCTGTCAGTACATGCAGTTATGCAATTTTCCTTGGAGGACAAGAATTTTTCTTCATTGAAAATAAAAACTGGGGCACCTGAGTGGCTCAGTCCATTAAGCATCGGACTCTTGATTTCAGCTCAGGTAATAATCTCACGGTTTGTAGAATCGAGCCCTGCATTGGGCTCTGCACTGACAGTGCAGGGCCTGCTTGGGATTCTCTCTCTCCCTATGCTCCTTCCCCATGCTCTCTCTCTCTCTCTCCCTCTCTTTCTCTCTCTCTCAAAATAAATAAATAAACTTTAAAAATAAAAGAAAAACTAAAGATTCAAATATTATTGCCAGTTTGCATTTTCCAATAATTCCAGAACAATAACTGATAAAGTATTTGCACACTGATTTAATAATTGTTTTCTTAGTAATTGGAAAATATAGAGAATTAGGAATAATAACAGCTCTGGAACTCAACCCTTGCTTTAGGCAAATTTGTAGTGAAAAGCCAAACAATGGAACAGAAGACATAATTTATGGAAAGTGCTCTAGGCAAGTTGAAGGCACAACTACAAACATCTACTTCCCTTCTGAGGTAGATTGCCCTGCACTGTGGGAACAGATGGTTTTCCAGCAATGAAAATGCACATTTACTGACTTTCTTATTTAGATTATATTTGGTTTATACAATTAACGATTCCTTATGCATAAGATTTGCAATATACTATAATTAATGATATATAAATACATATATTTAAACAATATAAAAGAACTTTGATAACACGTTTTTACTACCCCTGATTATAAGTGAAACAAAAAACTTTTAAGCAACATTTTACTTCAAGTGCTTATTCAGGGTAAATATTTTAACGACAAAATTACCATTGTGGTGTGGTTTTAAAAGTTCTGAGTAATTCAGCCTTTTTAAAAAACGTATTTAAAAAACCTAACTAAAAGGGATTCCCTGTGTATTCAGAATTCCTTAGATAGAGAAGAAAACCATCTGTAATGTAAAAGTCCAAAACATTTTTCTTTTCCACCCTCTGAAATAGCACTATTTTAATAGCATCTTAATAAATAGAATTTATTTTTTAAATGAATAGCAGGCTTAACAGTAGAATCATTTTTTCCTACAAATTCATATTATATATTTTCCTTCCAGTTTTGTCATTTCAAGTTACTTAGTTTTAACAAATTTAAATAATCAAGTAAACATTAAAAACTAGGTTCTGGTTCAATCACAGGCAGATGAAGGGAGGCATTTGAGGTCTCTTTAAGCTGAGGGGTAATGATCTGATTTTGACTTCAAAAATCACTCTGGGGGCTATTTTGATAATAAACTACAGTAGAGCAAGACTAGAAGCAGAGACCAGTAAGAAAATAAGAAAACTAAAAAAAAATAAATAAATTTTTGAGTTCCAAAACCACAATCATGATTTGCTTTTATTTTGTCAAAATTTTTTGACTTGAATATTACAGGGAAGGAAATGACTGCATGATTATCAAGAGTACAATATCAACACTAAAATGTCAGCCATCCATTGTTTGTACACTAAAAAAAACCATGTTTTTCTTAGATATTTTTGGGAGTTAGAGTTGCACACTGAATTATTTATTTGAAATGATATTACTTCAACAATATATATTGTCTTAGATATTTGTTCTTCTTTTTATAGCATGCCTTTCAAGTGTATTTTAAGCACCAAGTGGTTCTGATTGGAAGGAATGAAATATTGGTTTTCTCCAAAATGAACTGCGATAAACACTTGCTCTCAAAATTCAGTGACAGAAAAGCTTCTGGTTAATTCTTTCTTTATTCCTTTTTGCTGGCTCCATAAGCCATCCTCTAAGTTGAGTTTAATGAAAAAGAATTGCTGCATTATGTTCCATTCACACAACAACACAATTGAAATCCCTTTGATTCAGGAGAAATAAATAAGAAAAGCTAATAAGAGTAAGGATATAATGTTATTTTGGGAAGGAAGCAAACTATAAGCACATAGTTAATGTAACTGTTTTCTCACTGTGAGTAACATGACAATTACTAGGGAATTGCATCTTTTGGCATAACCTTCCTCATACTTCCCCTGAAAATTCAATTATTCATTTCTATACCTGCAGTTCACTGGAGACACAACTCTGATAAACCCAAGATCATAGAAGCTGGCATATTTAATCCTATTTGTCTTTAATGGTTTCAGACATGAGAAAGAAAATTAAACTTGAAAGTAAAGATAAAATGGTAGGCGATGGACATCTCAACTATTACCCTAATGAAGTATTATGTGGAAAAGCACATTCAGGATGTTAGGACTTAATAATGATTTAGCATTAATTTATATTTTCAAATTTTACCATGAGAGGCAGTCTTTAATTTTCCAGTTAACTTTCTAATCCACAGATGGGTAATTGAAAGAAATACAACCAACGTGTAAAGTCCATTGTGAATGCATATAGATGTGAGAGAATTCAATTTGCAAACACCCACTAACAATCACACAATGGCAGAGACAAGTGGTTAAATTTCAGAAATATTACGTATTAAACTTATGGATAAGACAAAAAATAACTTATTGCATTAACTCATAGAAGTAATAGAACTTTTTTTTTCCAATCTCCATAAGAACTAATCATTATTAGTTTAAAGCCAATCAGAAGAAAAAAATTCCAAATGAAGAGTTATCTAAATGTGTTTAATCTGAATAAGCAATGAGGATAATTTTCATTTAGGAGTGAGTCTGCCTCCATTTGACCTCTAAAACTAAATTCTAAAGCTGATATATAAAATCATCAATGACAAACCAACATATTAAAATGATTTAAAATAGAGTGTAGCCAAGTCATAGCTTCTTTCTGTAAACTTAATGTGGCTATTAACAGTTTGTACTAAGAGAGTAAATTTTCTTAATGTATCAAGAATGATTACACATATGGAATAAGTGGCTTAACTGACTTGTGGGTAGATGTCATAGAATTAACTCTGCAGTACAGGTGGAGAAATTGGAGTTCATAAGGAATCTAAAAAGAAAGTAGTGAAAAATAATTTATAATTATACGTTATAAACTGCATTTATAATAACAAAAAATAATTATACGTGAGAAATGAGAGGGAACTAGCAAATTTGCTAGAAGATGAATATGGTACTTGGAAGCAGCTTGGTCTGTGAGAAATTCCTGAAGACAGAGATTTCAACAAGCCAAATATTTAATGAGGAACTACAGCCATGTTATGCAGCACAGATATGAAACTTCTCTTCCACGGCACACAAGTATTTAGCAAAATTTTACTACATGTTATCCATTTCTATTTAAGTCCCCTGTGAGGATTGGCGAGGGTATGATGAATAGACAATTAAACAGCAGCTAAGAGAGACTAAGTCTAAGATTTGGAATGATACTAGATACAAATAAAGGACAGAAGAAAAAATTTAGAAATTTTGGAGCTACAGTTGCCTTTAAGAAAAAAGATCTCCAGGATTCTTCAGAATAAATAATTTTAAGGTAATAAACATCAACTGATATATGTTACAATTTCAAATATTAAGGTGTGATAATATTGTAATATTAGAAATATTAAATAAGTAATATCTATTTGTCAGGCACCCAAGTAATCCATGTACTTACATGGATTACCTTATTTGACTTTCACAAATAATATGTCAAATCAATAATACTGTCTTTTTTGTGTGTGTGTCTTGGTGTTTTTTTTTCCTTTTTTTTACTTATCAGGAAATTAATGCAGAGTATATTAAGGACACAGTTACGTTAACAGTAAAATAATGGAATAGATGTATTTCAAAGACTAGTAAAAAATAGCCTGGAGTAAACATATTAATATTAACTGGAGTAGACTTCCACACAATGAGTATTTTCAGGAATAAAGAGGTATTATATAACAATAAATGGTTATTAATTCTTAAGAAAGATAGATTATTCTAAAGACCTGTGCACCTAAAAACAGAGCTTCAAAATACATGAAGTAAAAGTTAATAGAACTAAAAAGAGGACAAGGCAAATTCACATGTAATTTGAGTCTTCAACACTCTTCTCTCAATAATAAATAAAACAAGTAGTCAGAAAATCAGTAAGGACATAGATAATCTGAAGAAGAGTATCAACCTAACTGACATTATAGAACACTGCAACCAAGAAGAAATAAATGTATTTTTTTTTCAGACCGAACCTGATACAGTCACCAAAATATATCATATTCTGAGCCATAAAGCACAAGTTAACAAATTTAAAAAGAACTCATGTAAAGTAAAGAAACACTATAGAATTAAAACCAGGCATATAATCAGAAAGGTATCTTGAAAATCTCAAATATTTTGAAAATAAAATACATAACTTAAATAACTCAGAAAGTCTTATGGAAAATTAATTATTATTTGAAGTGTATGAAAACAAAAATACATATAAAAATGAATGATGCAGCTAAAGTAATACTTAGAGGGAAATTTATAGCATGAAAGAAATTTTAAAAATATAGGAAGTTCTCAAAAGACTAAACAAAAATTCCAAAAAATTAGAAAAATAAGAGTAAATCAATAAATTCAAAATAAGAAAGACAAAGGAAAGGATAATGGTAAGATCAGAAAACACTGCTGAAAGAAACTGAAGATGGCCATAAACAAATGGAAATATATACTATGGTCATGGATTGGAAGAATCAGTATTGTTAAAATGTCCATACTACCTAGCCAAGGAAATCTACAGATTCAATGTAATCCTTGTAAAAATACCAATAGCATTTTTCACAGAACTAGAAAAAAATAGTCCTAAAACTTGTATGGTACCATGAGAGACCCTGAATAGCCAAATCAATCTTGAGAAAGAAGACCAAGTCTAGAAGTATCACAATTTCAGATTTCAAGATATATTATAAAGCTGTAGTAAACAAAACAGTATGGTACTGACACAGAAATAGACACATGGATCAATGTAACAGAATAATAACTCTAGAAACAAACCCATACATATATGGTCAATTAACCTCTAACAAAGGAGGAAGAACATACAGTGAGGAAAAGATAGTCTTTTCAATAAGTGGTGCTGGGTAATCTGCACAGCTAAATGCACAATAATGAAATTGATCACTTTCTTATATGATATACAAAAATAAACTCAAAATTAATTAAAGACCTAAGTGTGAAACCTTAAGCTGTAGATCTCAGAAGAAAACATAGACAGTAATGTCTTCAACATTGGCTTTACCAACACTTTTCTAAATAGGTCTCTTTAGGTAATGGAAAGTAACAATAATCTGTTGGGACTACATCAGAATAAAAAACTTCTGCATGGTGAAGGAAACCAACAAAACTAAAAGGTAACCTTTTGTATGGTAGAAAATTTTCAAATGATACATCTAACAAGTAGTTAATATCCAAAATATATACAGAACTTACAGAAGTCAATACCAAAAAAAAAAACAAAAAACAAAACAAAACCCAAAGTCAAAAACAAAAACAAAACAAAGAAACAAAACAAAACAAAACAAAAACCAAATAACACAATTGAAATGGGAAGAGAACCAGAATAGGCATTTTTCCAAAGAAGATATACAGATAGTCAACAAACACATGAAAAAAAATGCTCAACACCACTAATCATAAGAAAAAATGCAAATCAGAACCACAATGAGATATCATGTCACACCAGTCAGAATGGCTAGAATCAAAAAGTTAAGAAATAACAAGGGGTGGCCAGGATGTGGAGAATAAAGAACCCTAATGCAACCGAGGTGAAAACATAAAGTGGTGCAGTCATTGTGGAAAACAGTATGGAGATTCCTCAAAAAATTAAAAATAGGAATACCATACAATCCAGTAATTCTACTCAGTATTTACCCAAAGAAAATAAAAACATTAATTGAAAAAGACATGCACCCTATGTTTATTGCAACATTGCTTATAATATCCAAGATATGGGAGCAATGTTAAGTGTCCACTGTTAGACAAATAAAGAAGATGTAGTGTGTGTGTGTGTATGTGTGTGTGTGCGTGTGTGTATGTGAATATTACTCAGCCATAAAAGAGAATGAGGTCTTACTATTTCCAATGACATGGATGGACCTAGAAAATATTATGCTACATGAAATAAGTCAGATGGAGAGAGACAAATACCATGATTTCACTCCCATGTAGAATCTAAAAAAACAAAACAAGCAAAAGCAGAAACAGACCCATAAAGGCAGAGAATGGAATGGGGAGAAGGGAGAGATACAGAGAGATGGGCAAAATGGGTGAAGAGGAGTGGGAGGCACAGGCTATCAGTTATGAAGGAATAAGTCAAGGGGATGAAAGCAGTAACTATAAAAGAAAACATTAGACTTCATCAAAATTAAAAACATTTTTAATGCAAAACAAACAAAAAATACTATTGAGAGGACTAATAATATTTTCCAGTCATATTTTTAAAAAAGGTCTTATATCCAGAATATATGGTAACTCTCAAAACTCAACAGGAATGAAACATACAACCCGATAAATATATAGGCAAATGATTTAAATAGAAACTTCAACAAACAAGATATCTAGATTGTAAGTAAGCATATGAAAAGATAGCACCATTAACTTTTAAGGAAATGCAAATTAAAACCACAATACAATACCTCTGCTCACCTATTAAATGTCATTCTTTCCCTCACCTTCATCTTCCACCTCCACCCCTTGCAAAATACCAAACAATACCAACTGTTGGAGTGGATACAAAGCAACACTCAAACACTGCTGTTGGGAATGCAAACTGGTGGAGCCATTTTGGAAAACAGAAGTTCAACAGTTTCTCATAAATTGAACATACTTAATAAAACTACCACAATCCTAGATATTTAGCCCACAGAAATGAAAACTCACGTTCACCCAAAACTGTATGTTAATGTTTATGGCATCTTTACTTACAATCACCCCAAACTGGAAACAACCTAGATGTCTTTCAACTGGTGAGTGGATAAATGAATTGGTATATACATTCTGTGGAAGACTTGGAATACTACTGAGTAATAACAAAGAATATACTATTGATTCACGAAAAAAAAAAAAAGGACAAAAAAACAAAAACCATGGCTGGATCTCAAATGCATTTTGCTAAGTGGAAGAAGCCAGACTCAATTTACTAATATTGTTTGATTCCATTGATGTGATATCTGGAAAAGGCAAACAAAAAATGAAAACAAGTCAATGGTTAGCAGGGACTGGAACTAGGGCCAAAGAGTGACTACAAAGGGAAAAAAAAATGAGAATATTTGAATTGATGGGACTGTAGTGGTGCATACATGACTCTATGTACTTGCCAAAACAAGCAGCAAGTGTGTCTAGTGAGTATGGATGTGTGTCTAGTGAGTGTGGATGTGTCTTCAAACACTATTGAACTTTATCCTAGACACGGACACAGTTAGTAAAAGAACAACTTAATATTCTCTACATCATATAGTCAGTAATTACTAGAACTGCCATTCAAACCCAGATCTTTCAATTCTGCATCCAGAGTTCTTTTTTACACACCAAACTAAAGTAGCTCAAATCATTAAAGATACTGCATTGTACAGGATAATTCATATTTATAAATTCTCCTTAGTATTTTCCAATGATTTAAAGGACATTTATATTTGTCATCTTGACAAATGTTTGCTGTTTTTCTATATATTATTCAGAGTAGAAGATGCAGTTAGTGTACTATTGACTCCACAAATGTCTTGAAGTATTAACATCTAATTCAGCATTCACAACACATATTTTTAGGTAAGTATCATTAAATTATTTATCAGGGTGCAGTGGTCAAAATGGCTTTTACCATATTACTAAAAGCAGGCTTATAACATGATGTTACATTTAATCATTTAGAAGGGTAAGGTGATAAAAGCAATTTTTTGTTCCATAAAAATTAATTATTTAATGCAATACTGCATTAAAAAATAAATTATTTCTTATTTTTGCTTTGCAGTTATTTTCATATCTCCTAAAGATTTTGTTCTATACATTGTTATTATTAAGTTATTGCCTATTCTGTTATTTTATCTATTATTTTGCACATGTTTTTGTGGGTGCCACCAATTCACAGTTTTTATGGTGTCAACTAGTTATAGTAATTTTGGGGTAATTCAAGTTAAAGAACTCACTAGAAGGAAAAGACAATTTCTTTTAAATGTATCCAGTTGAGATCCAGGTACTTTACAATGCATCATTCTTAGGGTCGCTTTGATAACTAATCTCAGTATTTCTGAAAGTAGGTCATTTGTTTCCAGGATTATTACCATAATAAGCATGTGTATGTGTATGCATATGTGGGTCTGTTAAGGTTCAAAACAATGGCATGAACTATTTTTTAGTACCAAGTTCACATCCAGTTAGTTCTTTCCTGTTTAAACAAGGACAAGGGGCCCTGGCTCAGTCAGTAAGGTGGCCAACCGTTAATTTTGGCTCAGTTCATGATCTTGCAGTTCGTGGGATCAAGTCTCACATCGGGCTCTGTGTTGACAGCATGGAGCCTGCTTGGGATTCTCTGTCTCCCTCTCTCTTTGCCCCTCCCCTGTTTGTGGTCTCCCTCTCTCTCTCTCAAAATAAATAAATAAATATTAAAAAAAATTTTTTTAAATCAAGGAAAGATAAAACAATGAATAAATAAAAAGAGAAGACTGAGGTGATTTTTCTAGGTATTAAAGAAAAACATAAGCAAATAATTGAGACAAAAGTTGATGCTCCTGTTCAACAAGGTTACTATAATTCTTTTTTATTACTAAACATGTAAATGAAAGGATAAAGTGCTCACAATTTTGACAGGAAATGGAAAAAGCTACCCTGGAGATTGCCAAGTATAGGATGATGAAATATTGTGGGAATAATCCAAGTAAGCAAGAAATATTTCCTCAAGATAAATTCTTTCCCTAGTCTGTTAAGGAGTTTCTAAAATTCATTTTTTTCTCCTTTAATGCAGACATTATGATAAACTTTCATAACAGTATTTCAAGACACGGTGGTTGACATTTCTTTAAATTAATCTGGACAAATGAAGGACAAAGAGTGTATTTTTCCTCTACTGGCATATACGGAGGATTTTGCTGTGCAATTCCTATGAATATTAACAATGCCGATTACTGATCCAGTAGACGATGACGGCTCATTCTCAGCAGTCACAGTCCATCACGTAGAGTCATATTTAGGGACTGTACCATTGCAGGTTATGGTTCTTGGGCACCCTTTAGCTTGCACATTCTTGACACAAAAGACAGTTACAGTGTATTTATAGCCTTTAAGGTCACTGATCATTGATATGATGGACCATTATGTCTCCGGAACGTGTCGGCTGTTGGAACTATTGGTCTATTAACAGAATCTCTCCTGCACTAACACACATGCACTATGAGTCCATCTGCCAAATACCCTTATGAAAGAATTGTTAGAATCTGTTCTGCATACCCACACTACAGTAATTTCAATCGACACAGTAATTCTTCCGTGTATCTATCATATCATACCTGAAAAAGTCCTTGAGTCTCTTTGCCACCTTCCTTATTAATGACCTGCAATATTCTAGTTAATTGTTTTGTAACTGGCTATTATAACCACCAATAAATAATGTTTATAAATCTCTCCATTTTAACTTAGATTCCCAAAAGGGTCAGATAATTTCATTTAAAATTTTTTCCATTTTTATTAGAAAAGTGTGGGCAAAATAAAGGGCAGTTTTAGAAAAGTTTTGTAGTTTTTAAGGCTTTTTTGATAGAGATGATTAGTGAGGCCCTATTGTTCTAAACCATTGTTTTCCCTTAGTTATTGTTGAATTTAGCTATTTCTTTTTATGTTTGAGATGCATTTGAATTTATAGAAAAGGTGCAAAAATAGTACACATGGTATATATAGGTTTTTCTCCTATTTTCTGCCTAGACTAATATCTTATACAGCAGCAAAATATTTAAGGAATACAAGGAATGAACACTGCCTCAATGCTACTTACTAAAGCACAAACTAAATCAAATTTCAGTGATTTTCCCATTAATGTATTTTTTTTTCTGTTCTATGATCCAACCCAGGATTCCACATTGCTCTTAGATGTCGTATGTCCTAAGTATTCTCTAATCAGCAACACTTTATAGTCTTTCCTTATCTTTCTTGCCCTTTATACTCTTGAAGGGTACTGGTCAGTTATTTCTTCATAAGTATCTTCCATTTTGTTTTTTCTAATGTTTTTCTCAAAATTAGATCGTGGTAATGCATTTCTGGAAAGAAGAGTAGAGCAGTTATATGCTCTGCTCGGCACATTGTATCAGAGAATGCATGATGTCTATTTATATTGTTGATGATACTAACCTTGATCATTTGGCTATTAATGGCATCTGTCAGAATTATCAGTTTGATCTTACTATTCCTAACAATATAATTACTATGTATTTTCAAAGAATTATTTTGAGACTATGCAAATGTTGTTTCAATTTATTTTTTTTTATTTTTTTTAAATTAAAAAAAAAACTGTTTTAATGTTTTCATTTATTTTTGAGACAGAGAGAGACAAAGCATGAGCAGGGGAGGGGCAGAGAGAGAGGGAGACCCAGAATCTGAAGGAGGCTCCAGGCTCTGGGCTGTCAGCACAGAGCTCAATGTGGGGCTTGAACTCATGAACTGTGAGATCATTACCTGAGCTGAAGTCAGACGCTTAACCAACTGAGCCACCCAGGTGCCCTTTTTCTGTTTCAATTTAGACATTCACCTACTCATTTTAGTATCCATTGGAAGATACTTCCTGCAGCCATTTTGAGTGTAGTATGGTAATAGTGATTTTTCTATTTCCTTAATTAAAATCTACATTTCTTACATGAAATTTTTCATAAGGAAGAACTGTTACTTCTTCCCTATTTAGTTCTTTATTCAGATATCTATCTCAGTACAGACTCACAGATGTTTATCTTAAATGGGGGTTTAAATCCAACAGTAATCCTATTTATTTTTTAACTTAACTTACTCCAGTTTTGGCCCTTGGGAACTCTAAGGTCAGCTCTAGTGCATTTTTGATATGTCCATGTTTTTTCATATACCCAATTCCTTTTTTTCTGGCACCACAAATTGCTTGAATTCATTTTGTATTTTCTCTGCCCAGGTCTAGAATCAATCAATTCTCCAAGGAAACCCAGTTCCTTTTATTGGTGAATTGTATTTAGGAGTTATGTTCTTGGGTGCTAAGTGTGCCTTATACTCCTGAGATGGCACTGCTTTCACCTAGAGAACATGGATGTGTACAACGCCTCATGCTCACACACATACCTATATGTATTCATGATTCTATTTTTCTGTATTTATAGTAAACATTTTTAATCTTTATTTTTGAGAGAGAGAGAGAGAGAGAGAGAGAGACAGCATGCGACAGGGGAGGAACAGAGAGAGAGAGAGAGGCAGAATCCAAAGCAGGCTCCAGGCTCTGAGCTGTCAGCACAGAGCCTGAGGTGGGTTTGAACTCACGAACTGCAAGATCATGACCTTAACTGAAGTCAGACCCTTAACCAACTGAGCCACCCAGGTGCCTCTGTATTTATATTTTAAAACAATAAGTCTATACTGATACCAATGACTCCAATCCAGCACCACAGGTTTCATTCTAGCCCATCCGCTTTCCTTATTTATAATCTATTTCTCCAAAAGCAGTTTCCAAATTTTTAACTGATACTTTTCTAATAAGCAAATTTACTAATTAGAATTCAATATATGTACATCATTCTTTTTGTCTTTAGTCCTACAGTGTTCAGTCAAGTTCTGAATCATCTTGATTAAATTCCATCGCAAAATATAAGGGAGATAATTTATGTAATTTGCTATCTATTGTTGTCTAACAAATTATCCCAGATTTAGTGGTTTAAGAAAACAAGCTTAGTTTTTAACCTTACAGATTCTGTGGGTCAGTCATCTGTACATAGCTTAGCTGGGTGCTACTGATTAGGGGCATCTAATGAGACTATAATCAAAATATCATTTGAAGCTGGTTATGTCAAGGTTCTGTGGGGCATAATCCACTTACCAGCTCACACTTAGGACTGTTGAAAGGTCTAAAAAATCCACTTCTATGATTCCTCACATGACTATTGGCAGGCTTCAGAAGATCCACTTCCAAACTCACTCATAGAGCTGCTTAAAGGACTTCAGGTCCAAACTGAATGTTGGCCAGAACTACTCACAACATGGTATCTTGTTTCCAATAGAACAAGACCTTTGTGAGAAAGAGAATGAGACAGAAAGAGTGAGATCACAGTTTTTTGTTAGCTCAATCTCAGAAACATGTCCCATTACATTTGCTATATTCTATTAAAAAAAAAAAAAAAGTGACTCACAAGGTGCCTGGGTGGCTCAGTTGGTTAAGTATCTGACTTCTGATTTGGGCTCAGGTCACCATCTCACGTTTCGTGAGGTAAGGCTTCATGCTACCTGTTTGGGATTCTCATTCTCTCTCTCTGCCCCTCCCCTGCTCTTTCTCTCTCTCTCAAAATAAATAAATTAATTAAAACAATAAAACAAGTGATCTACTAAGGCAAAACTATACTCAAAGGGAGTGTGTGACATCAGGATATAAATATCAGAAGGTGGGTACCTTTCAGAGCCATTTTTACAACCTGCCTACCACAAATCACTTTCTGGCTCTCAATGATTCACGTTCATTCCAGATACAAAATACAATCATTTCCTCTACTGGTTCTCAAAAGTTTCATCCAACGACAGTATCAGTTCAGCTCAAAGTCTAAACTCTTATCAAGTTAAGTCCTGGTATTTATGAGGCTACATTATGAGAAATCTTTACATTTTTTAAAATATTTATTCATTTTTGAGAGAGTGTGAGTGGGGGGAAGGGCAGAGAAAGAGAGGGAGACATAGAACCATAAGCAGGCTCCAGGCTCCGCACTGTCATTACAGAGCCCGATGTGGAGCTGGAACTCACAGAGTGTGAGATCATGACCTGAGCTGAAGTCGGTCGCCCAACCCATTGAGCCGCCCCTACATTACGAGAAATCTTAAAAAAATATATTTTAGGAAGTAATAAAATAATGCAAAGAGAAAATTTGGACCTACAGAAAGAAACGATGAGCACTGGAAATGGTAAATTTGAGAGAAAATGTGAAAGATATATTAAATCCCACTTATAATCTTTTTAAAGTAGAAATTATAATCGAGTATTATGTGGTTTTCAAAATTTTAAAAAGTATGTATGACAACAACATGTATGACAACAATTAGCATGAGCCATGGGAGCAGAAAAAGGAAGTATACTTTTATATGGTCTTACATTGTAATTGAAATGGTATAATTTGAAAATAAATAGTGGTAAGTTAACACACACATACACATGAAACCCAAAAAACCCACAAAAATAGAAAGCAAAACAATGCAGTTTAGCTAATAAGCCAAGTGTAAACAAAAAAAAATATTAAAAAAAAAAAAGAAAGCATAAACAAAAAAGTACCAAGTATGGATAAGACAAATAGAAAGCAACCAGCAAAAATGTTATTTTAAACTTTCCCCTGTTGGGCAATGTAAATTTTCCAAATAATCCAATTAAAAGGCAGATGTTAAAAGGAAAAAAAAAACAAAAACAAAAACAAGAGTCAACTATGTGTTGTCTATAAGAAATCAACTGAAATATAAAGACATTTGTGTGTTAAATGCAAAGAATGGAAAAGATATACAATGCAAACATTAAGTACACTGAAATTGGAGGGGCTATATTAATCTTAGACAAATTAGATTTAAAAACAAGGGATATAACAGTATTTTTCATAATATGAAAAGGCCAATTTTTATCTTCTTCTTTCATTTGAAAATAGCTAACTCTATTGTCAGAAAAAAAGATAGGCACAAGGGGGATTCAAACTTGGTTAACTTTATTGAAATAACTTAATCCCAATAAAATAGAGCTAATTGTGTTTGTACCTAATAAAAATAATAAAGCTTTAGGTTATCTAAAGAAAAAAGAGAGAGAGAGAATTAAAAGAAGAAATAGACCAATACTGTTTATAATCAGAAATTTCAACACTTCTCACTCAATAATTGATTAAAATGACTGAGAAATTCAGTAAGGATACTGAATATACTCTTGAATAAAACCGTCAAGCAACCTGCCCCAATTGATAATTATTGATAACTTCACCCCAAAACACTGGAATATACATTGTTTTCACTGTGCAAGGAATATTCTACAAGACAGTATGCCTTCTGGATCTTAAAGTGATTCTTAATAAACAAGAAATACTTGAAATCACACAGAGCATACACCCTGAGAAAATGAAATTAAACTCGGTATCCATTACATACAGATTAACTGACAAAATCCTCAAATATTTGAAATTTAAAAGATATGAATGTAAAATGGGTCAAAAATCACGAAAGATATTTGAGAATATTTTGACTCAATGAAAATAAAAAATAAAGCATATAGAAATATGTGAAATCTGTGCTATAGTTAGATTACATTCTGGGTAAATGGATAGCTTCCTTTAGCACATCTCTATCTCTAGCTGACCTAAAAAATACTGATGTTTTCTGCAACCTGCCAGGAAATATCCTCAGTCAGATCTACATGTACATTAAGTTTATTTTCTATTTTTCTATTTTTCACATTATCTCAGGGTAAAATGTTGAATTTTCTGCCACAACTTAGCACTGTTTCTTTCCCTTCAGCTTCCAATTCATTGATTTTTTTTTCACTTGCTTTAAGCTTTCTTTCACCAAGAGTTCCTTGAAAACAAGCAGGTTTCTTCTAAAGTTCTCCTCCATGACCTTTCAGTCTCTACTCTACTCACTGTTCAGTATCAAACCAGTGTCACATATTCATGTTTTTTTGTGTGTCAGTGGCCCACTCCCAGTAACAAATTATGTTCAGTGTATCTTTTGCTGCATAATAAACGATCCCAACTTAGTGGTTTAAAACAACCATTTTATCTTAACTCATGGATTCTCTGAGTCAGGGATATGAACAGAGCTCAGCTAAGTACTTATTTTTTTCTTCATGTAGTTAACTAGTACTAGGTTCTGATGCATTGGTCTGAAGGGTTTAAGATGTCATCACTCACATGTTCATTGTTTGAAAAGGATGACTGGAAGGCTGGAATCAGCTAGGAACCACAACTGAAACTTCAATATGTGGCCCGTAAACTTACTGCTTTTAGGAAAATTGAAGTTTATTGAATTTCACTAGAGTGAGAATTTCAAGAGTGCTAGATGACAAGTTCCTGTCTTTTTTCTCACAGAACCTTTGGAGTCATCTAGTGTCATAAATACAGCATTCTATTGGTTGCAAGTGAGTCAAACATATAACCCAGATTCATAGGTTGGGAATTATAAACCATCATGGATGGGAGAATTATTGGCAATATGTAAGCAGAAATTACTTTTAAATTTTATTTTAATATATGTCTGATCTCTAGTCATTGATTCAGAATCCATGTCCCTGATTATTTTGTCCCCTAACCAACTATTTATATTTCAAGAAATGTGTTTACTTCAGAGCTAACAATAGGTAGCTTCTGATTTCATATAAAAACATACCTTCACAAACATGGTGGGTATTGTGGTAATGATGATGATGATAAGGTAGACAAAGACAGGATATCTCTCCTAGGTGAGAGGCTGCTTTTTGTTCTACATCTTGTGGAAAAAAAAGGTAAAAATACTTCACTCATCAATTTAGATAAAGGGGTTTTAATTAAATGGTATAAAACCCAAGAAACAATAAAAAATAAGATCAGAAATCAATGAAATCTAAAATAAGTAAATAAAAGGTGGGGACAGTATTAAACAAAAGATTACCTTTGAATGTATGAATAAAAGAATATTTTATGACAAGATTAAAAAAAGAGATTGTGAAGACAAACAAAATAGAGAGAGACAATGGGAAAACACCAAGAACACATATACAAAATATATTAGACAATTATTTTGTAAATCACTATACACCAATAAGTCATAAAACTGGGATAAAATACATTTCTAGGAAAAATATTACATGTCAAAATAGTGTAATAAATAAAATACTGATGACAACAATAATTAGTGATGTTTACATATTAAAATTTCTTTAAAAATCCCCATACTAAGCAGATTTAGTAATCGATCTGTTCAAATTTTCTAAACCCATGAAATCTCTATCTTATAATATCTTATAATAAAATAGGAAAAGAGGAAAGTATCTCCATTTCATTTTTAGCACCTACTAAAACCTTGGTTTAAAAATCACATTTGAGAATATATGAAATGAAATATGTTAAAGGCCCAACTCATACATGAAAATAAAATAAACAGGTATGCACACTTAGCTAACACGTGTTAATTATACTAGCAATCCATTATATAATTATAGTCAATTTACATAATTATAAATTAGGAAAAATCAAGAAGAATTTATTACAGAAATGTAAAGATAGATATATTATGGAAACTGTCAATATAATGGAAACTGTCAATATAATTGATATTAATGGGCTAAAAGCAAAAAGAAATGTCATCTTAATAGTCAAAATAAATATTTGAGGGGCGCCTGGGTGGCGCAGTCGGTTGAGCGTCCGACTTCAGCCAGGTCACGATCTCGCGGTCCGTGAGTTCGAGCCCCGCGTCGGGCTCTGGGCTGATGGCTCGGAGCCTGGAGCCTGTTTCCGATTCTGTGTCTCCCTCTCTCTCTGCCCCTCCCCCGTTCATGCTCTGTCTCTCTCTGTCCCAAAAATAAATAAAAAACGTTGAAAAAAAATAAATAAATAAATAAATATTTGATAAAATATAATTCCTTTTATGGCTAAAACAACAATTTGGATTGTAAGGGAAATTCATACTCAAATTTGTTTTAAACTGTTCTCGAAAACCCACTGTTAAACAGAATATCTCTTAGTTTCATTGCAGAAATGAAACTATTCAGTAAATTGCATTTATACCACATTGCCAAAATATCCAACCAAGTTTTTCCTCTCCAGGTTTCTAGCATAATGTTACAAATAACACTTCTTTTTCTTATACTAATTAATTTCATCTCCTTGATTTATACTCCTCAGTTAATATCCATATGCTTTTAAGTGCACCTAAACCAGTCCGTATTATCTTGTTTTTTTAATCATATCATTGGTCCACTTTAATACTCTGCTTTTTTTTTATTTGCTATTTACTGAGGTTCCTTCTTTACATCTGCATTAATTATGCATTAATTGCCATTAAGTGTTCAATTCTAACTAACTAACTCTCACAGGACTTAGTTTTTACTCACAAAAGAGCTAAATCAGAAGCAAATTAAATGAATATCAACAGCAGAAAAAAAAAGGACACACATTGAAAATGGTCTGGAGATGTCAACTATGGACTTCTTTCTCTTCCACCACTGAGTTACACAGGACACATTTTATTTCTAGGTCTTGAAACACTTCTTTATCAGCAAATCCAAAGTCTCTTATAGTAAACTGTCACACAGCTACCTTATTACCAGCTTTAACAATAGTTCCACCAAAACCAGTTACAAATCCTGTTGTTATTAACAAACAATGCGTGCACTTGAATGCATGCTGCCTTCAAAATAAATCAGAATCATGATTACAGTACATCATTTACTTCCAGTTGGTATATTCTATAGCCTTGGCTGAGGGTCACCATCATGCTTCAGGCATATCTGAAGATAAGCATGCTATCTATCCAGACCAGCTGAAATTAACCCATGCTATTCAACATCTTTTAATAAATGGTGTGCCTCAGGTAAAATTCAATATGTATTGACTTATGTGTCCATGAAGCAAGTAAGTCTATGAAGTTTTACACAGTTTATAATAAAGTGGTCATCTGGGGAAAAGGTCAAATAACTATCTCTCCAGTTTTCCAGTGCAATACCTTAGGAAATCTGACTACTTTAGGAAGACACTGGTATTTGTATGATTTAACCATAACATAATTTACAAATATTTGATATTTTTTCCTTTCATAAGCTTTATTCCACATATTTAGTTTTTTAAGTTTATTTATTTTGAGAGAGAGAGAGCTGTGAGCACAAGTGGGAGAGGGGTAGAGAGAGAGGGAGAGAGAGAATCCCAAACAGGTTCCCTGCTGTCAGTGCGGAACTGGACACAGGACTAGATCCTGCCAACCACAAGACCATGACCTGAGCGGAAATCAAGAGTCTGTTGCTTAACCAACTGAGCCACCAGGTGCCCCAGATTTATTCCACAGATTTAAGCAAACGTTCATAATACTGCAGAGTCTCTATCTACATGAATATATT
This sequence comes from Neofelis nebulosa, assembly GCF_028018385.1. Classification (NCBI taxonomy): domain Eukaryota; kingdom Metazoa; phylum Chordata; class Mammalia; order Carnivora; family Felidae; genus Neofelis; species Neofelis nebulosa. The sequence continues at coordinate 31,023,807 of NC_080795.1, read as the reverse complement.
TTGGAGGGAATGATGGACTTTAAGACAAAAAAATAGGGACAATAAAAAGGAAAGAACCAATCACCTGCAAAGAGCAAGCCTGCAGATATGTATTGCTAAACTTTGTTTGCAAAAGGCCATAGGGAGTTTTCTCAGGGAGGCTCAGGAAGACTGTTAAATTCAGTATAGTTACTCTTTGCTGTTTTTATTTATATTAGGAACACATTAAGAAAATATTACTATGCTGTCTATTCTTAGTACAAATTTAAATCTAAGGCAAGAGAAGGTAATTTCCAGTTTTCAGGACAGCACTAAACTTAGTTTTACCTACTGTTTAACCACCTCAGTGGACACCTGAGAATCCTAATCCCTTCTATGTCTCCAGTTGTGGGGAGGAAGCATACCTTACTAATAGTTAACAAAACACCACAACTCAGCAATTATTTTACCTTGACAATATGGGTATTCCTTTGTTTTGACTAGTTCCCTTGTTAACCTAGAAATTTTTATTTATCTTATTAACGATACTCCTCTTATATTTTTTTTTCCTTTTGCAATATAAGACTAATATATGTGTATCCTGGAATATATGAAAATTTCTCTCTTCTGAAAGCTAAAGGTACAGAAATAAGAATACTTAATTCTTTGTTAGCAAAAACATAATTTTCTTCTTGAACTTAAGTTTTTTTCCTCTTAATGCTAAAGTCACTCTTGATAGGAAACAAAGTCTCCTCACCACTAACTGTTCAAAGTATGAGAACCTGTGCTTCAAGTAAAAAGTAATGTAAAAAAATCATTTAGCTATGTAGTGATAACCAGATTTTTAAGATGGAAGCAGAAGAATTATTGTCAATAGCCTTTTATAGAACTAGAGTTTTCATCCCTCTGATCATCCCCGTGACTATCCCTATGTAAGATGGGATTTAAGGACAGTGGTCAATATCCATTTCAAAAGTAGAAGAAATACAGATGAGAACTGAAGCTGTAAAGGTCACTAGTCTCTTCTACAAAATAAGACAAGCCTCTGGGGATTCATAATTCACTTTAATTCTTCATGTCTTGATTTAAGAAACCAATCAATGGCTCAATCAACAATATTAAAGATCTACTATGTGTCTAGCATTATTTTTAGCAACTATTGGCACATCCATCTTACAGTATGTCTACATCAGCAGCCAAAGCATTTTCAGTTGCATGGCAATACAATATTTGTCAATAATAGCTAAATAAGTAGCATTATTGAGTGAAATTCAGATTAAGCCTTTATACGTAGAATGTCAGATCACAGTAAATATAAAGTGAGCTGAAGGACAAAACCACTTATTTATGATGTGCCATCTCATGGGACTATTTTTCCCCAAAGTATCCAAAACTGCAATCATTCTCTAATCCTACATATAGGAAAAGTCTAAAATTGTCTTTTATTTTTTTAATGTTTTTTTTTTAAATTTACTTTTGAAGGAAAGAGAAACAGAGCATGAGCAGGGGAGGAGCAGAGAGAGAGGGAGACACAGAATTTGAAGCAGGCTCCAGGCTCTAAGCTGTCAGCCCAGAGCTCGATCGGGGCTTGAACTCACGAACTGTGAGATCATGACCTGAGCCAAAGTCAGATGCTCAACCGACTGACCCACCCAGGCGCCCCTAAAATTGTCTTTTAAAAGACTCTCATACATTAGCATCTTCTATCTTGAGATTTCTTAACTTGAAAAAAATGTTATTTATAAAATGAAGCATGAGATTTTTAATCATAGTGTAAATTCTCTGTAGGCTTCAACTATCAGTAAACGTAACATTTAAATATTCACACACTAAGACCACTTTTCCCTTCACTTAGCACTACAGAACATATTAAACAAATACCAAATAATTTAAAAAGCATTTCCAGAGTTTCAATGGGTAACCCATACACCATTTCCGAAGTTCTGTGCCACCTGTGTAATTTTAAAAAGAGGTCCATTATGTATGCAACCAGGTTGGAAAATACTATATACTTACACCATATTCATTTGGCTATTTTTTGGCCCCTAGATTTAAGACTTTTTTTTTACTGTTACTACAGTTCTGTGGTTCTTCTGTTGGGCATTGAGTTAGCAATTTTTGGTGCAGAGTGCAATCTATCAGCTGCTTTCTTATATCACATTACAATTTAGGTTCTATTTTGTCAGTTTTGCAGCAGTATTTTGAATTCTGCTGGGGGATGTGATATCTCCAGACAATTCTGTACTTTTCCAAGCTATCTTGCCACTTTAAAAGTGTTGTCAGAAGAAGTATTATTTGGAGAAGTCAGTCTGAATTATGCTGCTGCAAATCTGTACTGCACAGCTAACACAAATTGATTTACCAGGAAGCTTGCTGCATTTCTAAGACATATAGCCAGTAGAGCAGCTTAGAGAAATCATTGTTCACAAACCACACATCCAGATACAGAATGAGAATCCCTGAAAACAAAGCTCCAAAAACATTTTAGTACATTTAAGATATATACATTTATGACTAATTTGGAAGGAAAAGAAATGTTCCTTGTTAAAGTAAGGTGCCACTATTACATTTCATGAACTACTTGAAATAATTGCTATGACAATGAGAGAAACTGGTGTCTTAGGAGATACATGACTCTTTGGAAAAAGTACAGATGGGGCCAAGAAAATGATAGTAGAGCTGACAAGCAAAAAAAAAATTCTGTGTGTACGTTATTTCTTTTCTAGTCTGTATAGTCTCAACTCTAAAGACAACTGTGTAAAACACAGATGAAATTTCTTTAAAACACATTAACATTATATTTATAAATCATTGGGCAGTCACCTCAGGTGTCAAATATGGAAGGATTTGACTTCTAGCTAGAGCTTGCCATTGTCTGGTTGCCTGCCCCACTTCATCCACTAAAAGGATGTGCAGGTGTGGATGCATTAAATCCAAGGAGATAATACACTCAAGCCACTAGGGGGATGATCATTATTAGAAGAGTGTATAATAAATATTGCCTTTTTATTTTCATTTCGTTGTTTGTGGGCTCACTTTGCCTTGCTACAAGATTTGCAACATTTAAAGGAATTGGGTAAAAATGGCCAAGAGTTACTTAATTGGATTTTAGTGTTATCCTTAAGCATTGTTATTCTGGTAAATATTTAAAGATTCGTTATCCAAAATACTAATAGTAATGCTATAATTTGTAATATTTGTCAATTTCGTGTGTAAATACATACACCATATGTACATTACCAACTCAATATCATTACCATGATTCTCCACAACCAGTGAAAACAGAACACATTATAAAAATGGGCCTTGAGTCGACCTTTCCCCTGAAGAGGAAATGTGTTTTCTTATAATTCTAGATGTTTCAGACTGGCTCATAGGACAATGCTTCTTTGTAGAGTACAAAAGCTTTACCTCAATCAAACCATGCAAAGACTGGATTAATATGGATGATCTAGTAGATTCTTGGTGAGAACAATGTGAAGATTATTTTTTCAGTTACATGAATATCCAATAGGACAATGATAATTTTTTGTTGTGTAGGTCTGTTCTGTACCATTCTTTAATGTTTGCTGAATTTTCAAATGGAAATTAAATAAGGGAACACTATACTCATTTTTGTTCATAATTTTTAATTAGAGTTTTTAACACATAGGAAAATAGCATCACCAAAGGCAACACTATTCCTGGCACTTTAGTTTCCAATAAAATTATAACTTTATCAGTCATTTGTCTTGTCTTATATGCTCCTTTCCACAATACACTACACCAAACTCACATTTCATTCCCAGTGCTACCAAGAATGTGATCTTTTCCTTATTTAATCTCTCACTCTCTATGTTCCATGAGAAAAGCAAGGGGAAATAATCATTTTATTTACTCCATTTCCATTTCCTATTTACAGGCTATTGGTTTTTTTAGCCTTATTTTTAGAGAAGTTTTAGGTCTACATAAACTGTATCAGAAACTGGGGTGCCTGGGTGGCTCAGTCAGGTAAGCATCTGTCTTGACTTTGGCTCAGGTCATGATCTCATGGTGGTGAGATTGAGCCTTGCACTGAGCTCTGCACTGGCTGTAGAGCCTGCTTAAGATTCTCTCCCTCTCTTTCCCTGTGCCCCTCTTCTGCTTGCTGGCACACACACGTGCTCTCTCTCTCTCTCAAAAAAATTTTTTAAAAAATGTGTAAGAATGAAATTACACAGAGTTCCCATATATGTCTCCAAGCCCCACCCTCAGTTTCCTCTATCATTAACATTTTATATTAGGGTTGTACACTTGTGAAAACTGATGAAATATGACTGTATTATTATTAACTAAAGTACATAGTTTATATTAGGGCTCAGTTTCTATGTTGTATAATTCAATGAGTTTTGACAAATTCATAATGTCACTGCCCTTAAAATCCTCCATGTTCCACCTATTCATTGCTCCTTCCCTCCTCGAAACTCCTGGCAATCATCGATCTTTTAACTGTCTTCATAGTTTTGTCATTTCCAGAGTGTTATATGGTTGGAATAATACAATATGTAGATTTATGAACTGGTTTTTTTCATTTAGACATATGCTTTTAAGGTTCCTCCATGTCTTTTCATGGCTTTAAAGGCTCATTTCATTTTATCATTGAATAATACTGCCTTGGATGGATATACCACAGTTATTTACCCATTCATCTATGGAAGGACATCTTGGGTGCTTCCAATTTTTGGCAAATGTAAATAAAGCAGCTATGAAACTTCATGTGTATACTTTCTTTGGAAATAAGTTTTCAACTCATTCCAAAAAATACCAAGGAGTATAATTACTGGATAATATAGTAAACCTATATTTAACTTTGTAATGACTGTTAAAAACTATCTTTTAAAATAGCTGTAGCATTTTGCATTCCCAATATCAATGAATAAGAGTTTCTGTTGTTCCACATATTCAACAACATTCAATGTCATCAGTGGTTTGGATTTTGTCTGTTCTAATAGGTGTGTTTTAATATGCAATTCCCTACAACATATGATGTTGAGTATCTTTTCATATGCTTATTTACCATCTGTATATCTTCTTTGGTGAGGTGTCTGTTCAGACCTTTGGCTTATTGTTTAATTGGGTTGTTTGTGTTCTTACTGTTGATATTTAAAAGGACAGTATATTTTGAATACCAGTGTTTTATCAGATACGTACTTTGCAATTATTTTCTCCAATACTGTGGCTTGTCTTTTTATTCTCTTAACACTGTTTTTCATATAAATTTAGTTTTTGTGGGTTTTTAAAAAATTTTAATGAAGTCCAACTTATTTTATTTTTGTGTCTCATGGATCATGATTGTTAAGGCTACTGCTTTTATGTTCCCATTTAACATATGCTCATTATGCTATATACAGTCACTTTTTATGTCTTTTTACATTTTGAAATGATTTTAGATTTTCAGAAAGGTTGTAAATATAATACAAAAGATTTCCTCTGTATGTCCTTTACCCAACTTCCCTTAATAAATAACATCTTCCAAAACCATGATACATTTATTGAGATCAAGAGTTAGTTAACACCTGTATTACTACTATCAGCTGGGATTATTACTACTATCAGTTGGGATTATAAATTTTGGGGAAAAATGAAAGAGAGGTAAAGTGCCCTCCTCATTATACCAGAAGAAGGGTATATATCAAAATAAGTTACTACCGGTCATTTTAATTACAATCATTTGATTATGTATGTGTCTGCCAGGTTCTTCTATTTTTCCCTTTTCATACTTTATTTATAGAGGTAACTAATACCTGTAGAGACAACATAAGGGGAGAGAAATAAGCTCTACCTTCTAAAGAAAAGAGTATCGAAAAATCTGTGGACATATGTTACAACCCCACAGTTAAATTATAAGCACTTCAGGGAAAAGCCTTGGAAACTATGGATGTATCCTGTCTTTCTTTAAAGTTCCACCCACTAGCTTGCTTTAGCATTCATCAGGGGACCTTGCCTGAGGCAACTGCTACTGTGGTGTTCTAAGAATAATTTTCTATTTCCTTCATCCTTTCTATATTTATTATTTGAAATTCTTCTGTAGGGATGGATACTCCCATTTATTTATTCATTTAATCACTAATTTATAGCAGGATGGGTTAATGTCTATTTATTTTATTATTTGGGTAGTAATCCAATTCTAAGTCTATTTATTTTGTTGCTTAAATCACACATTTTTAATTACAGAAATACCACACTCCCCAATGTTTAACCTTCTTGCACATTTTCATCCTTAACACTCCTGCTTCCTAGTCACATCTCTTCATTCTTCAAGTCTCAAGTCAAATGTTACCTTCACTAGTTAGACAATCTAAATAATCCATTCTGGTTTAAAGGTCCCTTCTCTTTATCTTAATAGCATGAATAGGCATTTTTTAAGTTATTGATCTATTTTTCTGTTTCTATAAGGGAACCTGACTGTGTCTTTTATATGTGTGCCCTTGACACCTAGAACAGTGACTAGTGCAGCACAGGTACTCAATTTGTCTTTTTAGAACTCATGTAATTATTAATGACAGGCATGAAATACAAGCAATGAATTGGGACCATCCTTTCATGAAGCTTAGCTGTGCAAAGCAAGAAAGAGCACACTCACAAGGGAGAGATTCAAGTTGGAAACATAATTCAGTTTTGTAAACAGAAATGAACTGAAAGTAATAAAGTGAAAGAATAATCCAGGGAGAAAAGAGGTTAGGATCCTGAAAAGTTCTGTCATGGCTAACAAAGTAAGTCTCCAGGGGAAGTAAAGGAAGCAAGATCACACACACGCGCACACACACACACACACACACAAACACACAAATCAAGAAATCAAAGTAGAGATGTTAACCTTGGTCAGATGCACAGGTAAACGTGACTATGGACTTCCCTGTAAGTGGAAGATGAAAGAGAAAGAGAACTGAGAAAGTTCAGAGCAATGATGTTTCTGTGAAATAGAGGAGATAACATGAAATTACAGAAATAAGGTGAGCTCTTGCTTCTCATAGTATAACTTAATACTTCAAGGTTGCCAAAGATGGAACCATAGGGAAAGAAGGAGAGGTACTCACCTTTGCCAAACACAGTTTCCTGGTGTTGGAAAACATGTCAGTACCTCTACTTAGAAATCCTGCTGGAAGAAATTTTACCATCTCAAACTGCTTTCACTTAAATTTCCCTCACCCCAGCTTACCCAATCCTTACGTGCGCGCGCGCGCGCGCGCGCACACACACACACACACACACACACACACACACACATTGACCCTTTCTAAAATCTCATGTTGCATTTGGGAAATTTCATTATAGAACATAATATTTGGTAACATAACACCATAGTACCCAGGTTATATCTAGCTTCCCAAGTAGTTCTCTTAGTATTTTCCCCATCTGGACATGACCCATATCTTACTCCTCTTTACATCAACAGCGCTAACACAGTACCCTGAATATGGTAGGTTTTAAGAATACTTTGCTGGATAAAAAATAACATAGATAATTACAAAGTACACACACATATACAATATTTTATATGTGACAGTATGGGCTTTGTTGTATCCTTAGTTCTTAGAACAGTGCATGAGGAAAAGCAGGTGATAAATATCTATTTGTTAAATAAATGAGAGAAAATGATCAGGATTTTATGGAGGTCTTTGAATTCATTTCTCAGAGGTATAAAGAGCTATTAACTCCCTTTCCCAACACTTAAAGCTAAACAATAAAATATTTCACTAAAGAAGAGAAAACCAATTTCATCTTAATGGGTGAGATTGAGAGACTTGGTAAATTTGAAAAACAGAATTAAATCCATTCCAAAACAATCAGGTAAGTTATTCTTAATGACTGAGAAAAGATTTACACAAGAGGAAAACCAGTCTTAAGAACTAATCAATAGCAAGTACACAAGCATCAGCTAAGCAAAATAAACCACCAGGATTTTGAGTGTTGCCAAAGTTATTTTGTAGTAAAGAGTGAAAAATAGTATCAATCCATGTTTTAACAGCATATCAAATTCAAAAGCAGTTTCCTTAATTGGGGAGTGGGGGGATGGGGGAAACAAAACAAATCTACTATGAGTTAAGCAGGGTTTTATAGAAATCTTGAATAAGAAAGGGCTAAATAAAGCATTAAATCTTAAAAAAAAAAAAAAAGAAAAAGTGCTGATTTCTCCTTGGCATAATCCATTTTGTCTTTCCAGGGTAGGATCAAAGGATTTGTGGAGACACAGAATATAGGTCTGGTTTATGGCCATATGGTGGAATACAAGTATCACTTAGTCAAGATAACTCAACTCATGCACAGGATCTATTTTTTTTTCCCAAAAGCGTCCTATATATATATTTTTAAATTTTTTAACGTTTATTCATTTTTGAGACAGAGAGAGACAGAGCATGAACGGGGAAGGGTCAGAGAGAGGGAGACACAGAATCTGAAACAGGCTCCAGGCTCTAAGCTGTCAGCACAGAGCCCGACGTGGGGCTCGAACTCACGGACTGCGAGATCATGACCTGAGTTGAAGCCGGCCGCTCAACCGACTGAGCCACCCAGGTGCCCATGTCCTATATATTTTAACACAATTTTTTGAGTTCCAGCAATAATGTAAAGTATATCTCCTATTAATTATATGTTTTCATATATCATAATTAAGGCTTAACTTTTTACCAAGGCTGAAAAATTGTGTTTTCATGGTATTATGTTTATTTTGTGTTAGAGTAATGTCTCTGGTACCTGTTATTTGGTGGTATCACTGAACCTGTATTTTTATTCTAAAACTGAGAAAATGCTTTTAAAGTCCATAGAAAGATTAAAATAATTATGTACCTGGGACTCCTGGGTGGCTCAGTCTGTTAAGCCTCTGAGTCTTGATTTCAGCTCAGGTAATGATTTCATGGTTCATGGGTTCAAGCCTGTGTCAGGCTCTGCCCAGATAGTGCAGAGCCTGCTTGGGATTTTCTCTCTCCCTCTCTCTCTCTGCCTCTCCCCTGCTCACTCTTGATCTCTCTCTCTCAAAAAAAAAAAAAACAACAAAAAACAAAAAACAAAAAACAACCGAATAAACTAAAAACAATTGTATACCTTAGAACAGTACTTTGTTCTTACTTGGCCATCAGCAAATATTAATCAATTTCTTTTCCCTTTTTATAAATAGACTATCAAAATGTTAATAAGGAATAATTTTGAGAAAGTTTCTAATCAAACAATGCAGTATCTTCTTTCTAGACTGCAACATAAAAATGTCTGGAATTACACAATTCATAATCTACCTATAAAATAGCTCACACTTAAACAATTTTTATTATGAAAAATATCAATGTGTAATGATAGCATATAAAGTCGTTTAGGAGCTTTATGTTACAATCTGTCAACTTCAACTGTGATCAAACCATGACAATACATTTTTCATCTATATGCACCCATTCTTTTCATACTCAAATGATTTTGAAACAAATTCCAAATACTATGAAATCTTACCAAAAATATTTTAGCATTTCTGTATAAAAAATAGTCTATATTAAAAACACCAGCACAAATTCATCATCTTGTTAAAAAATAATGTTTATTCCTTTAATTAGTTTATTTAAATCTATTTTCAGATGTTTTATGTGTTATAAATAATGTATCCCTTAAGTATCCTTTTCTAAATTTTAGAGATATTTATTCAACTCTGAATTATATGCAATAAAATGCATTCATTCTGATTAGAGATTTTTGATGAATTTTGACAAATATATTCACTCATGTAATCCCAACATAATCAACACATAGATGTATTTCCAAATACATCAACAGGTTGAATGATAGCATTATTTGTGCTATTTTATCTTTACTCATTTTCTATTTATTTGATCTCTAAATTATTGATCTATAAAATGATTTTCAGTATAGTTCTATATTGCATTTTGTTCATATATGCTTTAAGTCTCTTTTATTCTGTAGATACTACTTTTTAAATATTGAAGAAATTGGGTATTTTGTCGTATAGAATTTCCTAAAGTCTGTATTATTCTTATATTAATGAAATAATTTCATTCATCATGTTTCTTTATAGCTTGTGTTTCCTGAAAATATCCAGATTTGGGCTCATCTGAAAGAATTTTAGGCAGTGAAAAGAAATGATGCTATTTAAAACATTTTAACAAACATGTAAAGAAGAATAATATGAAAAACATTGATGAGGTTCATATATGACATCATATGGTATTAATTGAAAGCTGACCATGAGATCATGACCTGAGCCAAAGTCCAGCACTTACCTGAGTGAGCCACCCAGGTGCTTCTGAAATTCTCTGGTTCTTAATTAGGATATTAAGATGAGGTTGTATATATATCTACCATTTTAATATGTTTGTATTTTCTATCTGTTCCTTTTTTAATATTTTCCAATTTATTTTGTATTAACTAAGCATTCTTATGATTCCATTTTATTTATTTGTGAATTGGGGAATGATATAACATAGTATTGTCATTTTTATTATACCCTATGTGTATACCTTATATGTCATTCAACATTGCATATAGCATATATGTTGGAACAAATCAAACAGTAAATACACAAGATCCCACCATAAACACTCCAAACCATAATTGAGAAGGAAATTAAATAATACCTAAATTAACATATTAACATATGTTACATATTAGAACACCCGTGTTGTAAAGATGTGAATTACCATTAAGATAGGCTACAGATTAAATAATTCTATAATTACTATCTTCTTTTTGACTTTTTAAAATTGAAATGTGTGGCTATTAATAATTATGCTAAGATAATAGAATACATTCTAAGTGTACCAGGCAAGCATGGTTATATGGTCACCCCCCACCTAAATTCAATCAATTTCCATTCAGCAACACAGCATGGTGTTTTGTAGAAACTGACATGATAATCCTAAAATTTATGTGCAAATCTAACAGCCAAAATTAACCAACACTATCTTGAAGAAGAAAATTAGAGGACCTGCATAGTAAAGGCTTATTATAAAATAAACTACAGCAATTACAATGATGTTGTCTGAACACAAATATTAAGGAAGAGGCCAATGGAAAAATAGAGTCCAGAAACAAAATCACTCATGTATGTACACCTGCTACATGACAATGTTGAAAATGCAGCAAAGGGGGAAATGGCACAAAACTGTCATAGGCAACTGTTTATCTATATAAAGCTTATAATTTTGACTCCTGTTTCAATTGAAATGTGAATCTAATCTTGAAAGATAAAACAACAAAAAATATAACGGATGAAACAGATGTGTATCTTCATAATCTTGTGACAGAAAGTATTTCTTAAGTAGGAAACATAAAACACTCATGTAAAAATTACATTGAATTAGGGCTACATTAAAATCAAAAGTTTGGGTTTATCAAAATAAAAATTTCAGAAATTAACAAATCCAACCAAAGAGCAGAAATATATATCTGGTATATATGACCAGATTCATATACTGAATAAGTAGAGAATTTTAAACTAACAGGTCAACACAAGAAAAATAGTAAGCTTCATAATAACTACTTCAGAGAAGATCTGATAGACGATGCACATATGAAAAGGTATCCAGCATAGCCTATCAGTCATCAGGGAAATGTAAATTAGAACCATACCACTCCACATCCACCAGAAGACTAAAATTAAACAACAACATGAAAATTGCAAAATATTTTAAGGAACAGAAGCAAATAAAACTTGTTCTTTGCAGTATAACTTGTTAAAAGCACTTCAGAATACTGTTGTGCTTATCAACTAAGCTGGACATGAACATACTTCTGACAGCAATTCCACTTCCCTGGAACCCTCTTTTTAATATATATCATTATCTATAACACATATATTTTCATATAAATTGTTCACATCTATGATAAAATATGGGATTATACATATGATTATATATAGCATACATATTTTACATATATATGATATATTCAAATAATCACAGGCACATTATTTTCAATATCTATAAAATGAAAGTAATTAAATTACTCAACCACAAATAAGATAAGTTGTTGTATATTCAAAAAGTAGAATATTATATAGAAAAATTCACTTAACACATTTAACACATATTTCTTTGTACATAACTTGAATAAATCTCATAAATATTTTCAGGGGAATATTGTCAGACACGAGAACATATACTCTGTAGTTTCATTTACGTAAAGTGTAAACATAAGATAAATTACTATATACCAATGGGAATCAGAATAATGATTAGATTTAGGATAGTGACAATTAGTAAGAAATCAATGAAGGCTTCTAAATGCTGTTAGTACTTTATTTCTATGGTTGGGGTGTGGCTTTATGCAAGTATTCATTTCATGACAATTTGCTAAACATCTTTTCTATATCAGACTTCAGTAAGGTAAAATCTTTTATTAAGTAAAATGTAAATATAACACAGCTCATATCCCAAAGCAATTTATGCCCTCAAAGGGCTATATAGAAGATAAATGATGGTAATGAACAAAGCTAATGTTTAGTAACTTGTGGGAACTTTTCTAAGCACTTTTCATATATTATCTCATTTGATCTTCACAAGTGTGTAATTTCTACATTGAAGGCGATTCGGGCCAGAGCGATTTAGTAACCTGTACAAAGTCTCATGTGGTTAATAACTGGTACAGACTATGAACTTGTGTTCTACCCTTTGTAAGGTTTTTTATAGTTAATGATACTCTCAAATATACCTTCTATTGTACCCAAAGTGAACATACATATCAGGGTATGTTCTATTAAAGAGACTAGGTCATTCTATATATTCTTCAGTATAAAAATAGTAAACACATTAAAAGAAGCCCTCTGTACTTCTAAAGAATTTTCTTCCTCCTCCTAGACATTATTGGTGAGTAGAATGGGCATGAAAGAAGTAAACTAATATTAGTGTTGTAGAATTGTATGAAGAAATGTTTGTCCCCTTCCCTTTTTTTCTTGAGTGTTCCATAAGTCAACTTCCATATTTGGCATTGACAAATAGAATCTCTGTTTTTGTATCTCATTTTAAAACTTTTTTCTGTTGGGGCACCTGGGTGGCTCAGTCAGTTAAGCATCCAACTCTTGGTTTTGGCTCAGGTCATGATTTCATGGTTTATGGGTTTGAGCTTGGCATCAGGCTCTGTCTGCACTGATGGTGCGGAGCCTGCTTGGGATTCTCTCTCTCTCTCTGCTCCTCCCCCACTTGCACTCTCTCTCTCTCTTTCAAAATTAAATAAACTTAAAAAAAAATTCTGTTTTCATCAGTGCCGCAATTGTCCCATTCTATCCTTTCCCTCCATGAATGCATTATTGCTCTCATATTTCATTTCCCCTTAACTGAAAAAACTAAACTATATCACTGTACTAGAATATTATATTTTACATGTATAGATAGATCCATAACTTTCCATCATTAACTGGGAATAATCTTAATGGGAATCGTCTTAATACTCTACATTTTAAATATGGTATAATACTACTGAGTCTGACTTGCTGATCGTAAATCAACAGTTGGGTCACACATAATTCATTAAATGACTCTAGGTTATTATGTTGTATTCTTAGGATGACTCTCTACTTTTGAAAATCACCCCACTTGAAACAATAACGATTGTAGGTTTGATTTTTTGAAAGTTCAGATTCTCCCACTGTTACTGATTTGCATTATGTGCCAAAAGACCTCTTGACTTCAAACAGTCAAAGAATATGTTAAATAATGAAAGAGTCGCCACAGTGATTTTTCTTTCTCTTCACTCTAAGTTGTCATATTCCACTTTTCTTTAATCTTTCAGTGTCTTTTGAAGTGCTGAATGCTTCATTCTACTTCAGAAGAACACTCACTAAAATATACCTCTGCAAAGATTAGCCACAAACCCCCCAAAGACACTGCAGGCTAACAGGATGCAATTCTCTCCCTTTTTCCTCCCACCCAGAATCTCTTACTTTTTTTTTTTTTCATACCAAAGAATTTCACCTATACCAAGATCTGTCTGCATACCATGTATAGATTTTATGCTTTTCTGGTACTACCAATAAAAATAAGTAAACAAATTTTCCCATTAGGAGTGTGCAAGTGAATGATGATGTATCCTCTGCTTCTTCTATCACTAATTATAATTTAAGACATTCTTCTTTAAAAACTCATTTAAAAAGTTTCATTCAATGGGATAAAATATTGTATTTTACACATAATACCTGCCCTGTAAGTGAACTTTGGAGCCAATATAATGAAAACTGACCTAATTTGATGAATGTATCAAATTTAATTTTTTTGCCTATGGAATTCTCATTTTGATGGAAAGAAAAAATATATAGGAAAACCAACAATGAGCTTCTCAATTCTAAGGTCACATATAAAAAATGAAGTATTCAGCCTCAATTAAGTAAGTAACTCAACTGGTATAGATCAAAGAAGCCCATTGAAGAGACCCATCAGTTTGTACAGTTGAATGGATGTGCAGTGATCCAGACTGGCATTGCCAGTTGTGAGCCACACTAAATAGTTCTGTCCATCCACAGATGTTTTCATGATAAATAAGGACAGATTCCAGCAAACTGCAAAAGCTGAGTGAAAAATATAAATTGCAAAATATAAAATTAAAGATGGTAAAATTTCTGAATTAAAACATCTAAAGGTTTTCCCCTAACCCAACATTGATTAAGATCTCAAGCAGGTAAGCCAAGATTACTTTAAGTCTCATCATTTAAAAATAGGGTTGGAAGACAAATGTCAATGGGTCTCTTATTTTTGTCCCTTTCATCCCTCACATGCAGGTGTTGTGAGGAAGACATTTGGTCCCGTTTATTTTAGACAATATTTTCAAAGCTATTTTTAGTGAGAAGCCTTGAAATTGAGAAACAGTGTCTCTTCCAAAAAAGACAGATTTCCTTGCAGTTTTGTAGGGATTACTGTCTCTTTCCAGAGCAAAGCCAGGCATTACCATCCAGAATTATACAGATAATGCATCCCAAAGGCAAATGCACTGTCCACTTAAAAAGATTTGAGTTCTCTAAGATCAGAGTTCCTTTCCTGTAATGCAGCCTCCCATGTGTGCAATATCAACTGGCTTTCTTCACATAACTGTGAAAATAGGGCCTCAGGAAATAGAACAAAAATGCTGATTTCTGGCTCCTGCTATTGTTCTCTGACTCAGGAGTCTCATGTCTTCTACCAGCACTCATGAAGGTAAATTGGCATGTTAGTTGACTCTGGCTACATCATTATGGCCCTAGAAACTTCTTTTTGCCATGTTTTTGGCTTTAAAGACTTTTTGTAGTATGACCATTTATTGCAAAAATCACACAATAATAAGCTGATAGTCAAGGTGTCTAACGGACTTCTCATGATTCCTACCATCCACAGCCATCTACATTCTGGAGTATTGGCATGGCTTTCTCAAAGACTGACTCAAAACAGTTTCTGATTCTACCTCTTTTCTTTTCCTTCTGGTCCTTAAACCTTAGTATGGTAGGTTAGTCATTGACATTCAGAGTGTATGTCCTCAAAATGGCACAATCCCTATTGACTAATTTCTGAATAAAAATCAAAACAAAAGGGATGGGAATTTACAAAGATCCATTTTATAAATTTGAGATCCTGCTCTGGGCATTTTTTGGGCATGATAAATCTTTCTTATCCCTAATAATAATACCTTAGTTAGACTGGTTGATAAACCCTCTGAGTGGCAGCCTAGCCAGAGAGAAGCCTAGAGGATTCTAACTGAATTCTTGCTTAGCTACCTGGATTCCCATGTTAGATTGGCATGGTCTTGGATCATAAGGATAATAATCACATATTTGACTACACTGTTATATCCCTCTACACTGGCCCACACTGGTATTTATAAGTTTCGTAAAAAATTCCCTTCACCTTCTTCCACCAGACATTTCTGTACAAAATGTGTGAGTGTATGTAGGAGGTGATTGGCAAGAGTGACAAATTTATTGCTGCTGGAATGGAATACACTGAACTTTGGAGTCAAGGGAGAACACAAATTTCAACACTTGATAAAGGAACACCTCAGTTATGAGGGAGAGAAGGACATTTATGATATTTATCATTCAGAATTGCTAACTGCCTTAGAGCATTACTCGTGAAGGAAAATTACCTGGTGCACCTTTCTCAAATTGTTTCAACTGCTTTAAATTTAATTGACTTCTATGTTAGTTATCCCATGCCAGATTACTCTGATCATGATTTGATTGATTATTACTTTAAACCTTTCTCATAGGTTTGAATCAGCAGCAGAGAGCCCTAAAACCTACACCTCCCAAGTAACACCTTACAACACTTGTAGATTTCTTCTCAAACTCAATTGCTATTCCTCATATTTCCATGAGGTGAACAAATGCCACTTTGGAAGATATAGAGAGATCTCTACTGGAGGCAAAGGATGTGTTTATTTACCATGTCAGAAGTTACCTATACTCTATCCCATTCCTTCTATTACAGGCAGAATTCTAAGATGATCTCCAATGACAGATTCTTTTTTATAGCCCCCTTCCCTTTGAATGTAGGTGGAACCCACATATATGGTATCACTCCTATGACTATGTTACATTTTAAGGCAAAAGGGAGCTTATCCTGGGCAGGCCTGACTTAATCAGATTAGCCTGAATTAGTCCTTCAGAAGCAGAGATCACACGAAAGAACGGCAGAGAAATAAATCAGTTCACCTGAGATAATCCCCACATTCATGTTGTGAACTGCCTATGTAGATCACATGGTAAAAAAACTATGAGTGGTGTCTAAGACCTGAGTTAGCCTCACAAATCACTAACAGGAATATGGGAAACTCAATCCTACATCTGTAAGGAAATGAATTCTTCAACAACCAGTAAGCTTGTAACAGGTTTCTGAACCTAGATGTTACCTTGGGTTCAACTACCCACAGCCACAGTGACACTGTGAGTTCAACCTGGTGAGACCCAGTACACAGAAGCCAACTATCCTGTTATGTACAGAAATTGAAGTGATAATTTATGTTGTTTTAAGCTGTTAAATGTGTGATAATTTGTTACACAAGTCACTGCCTATTATAAAAGATTTGGATTCCTGAAGTCAAGGAATATACCACCCACTTCTGTGTAAATATCATTTCACATCTCTTCCATTGTCTTATGAAGTTTGAGTCCCAGAGAGGTGGCACAAAAAGTTAAATCCATCGCTCTGGATAATCACTAAATCTTGCTCTATTTTCTATAATTGCATACCTGAATTCATTTCATTATGATTAAAAAGTCATTCTGCTTTTGTAGTCATTCAAAACAAATGTCATGATGTCCCATTTATTTTTATAAATAGAAATGTCCAGGGGACATAAAATAGTAAGTTACAGGACTTCAGCTAAAATTAAGTTCTAAGGTTTCTTTTGCCCTCTTTTTCTCCATTCTATCCTTATTGCCATTTATTATATATGTTTTTAATCCTCACCTTGAAGTCCTCAGGTGTATCATGACAATAAGGCAAATTGTGAGACTTGGATTTTTTTGGCCACTTTTGACTTTATTTAAATGTCAGATTTTTAAATCTTAGATTTTACTTTCCCTCAGATTTTAGAGAGTGTTTTGGAATCATTTGGAGCTTTCTATTAGATGACTATTTGAGGTGAACTTTAAAAATTTGGTTTTTATTCCAGAACCTTTTTTTAATCTGGTGATTGGCCTCCCAGGATTTCTGCTTATCTGTGAAACAGTTAAAAACTAAATATTTCTTAGATAATAGAAAGGACTAAACACAAATTGTTTACCATATGTGGCTGTTAAGGTAATGTGTTAAACTAGTGTCTGAGATTCAAGAATACTAAAGCAGCAGCCAAGAAGTCAAAGTATTAATCCTTATGTGAAAATTAACTTCAATTAAGTAAATGCAGTTTTTGAAGTGAAAACTTAAAAGTCAAAAAGAGCCCTTTTACTAATAATGTAGTTTCTAGTATAAAAATTAGTTCACTAATGCATAGAAAGATACAAAGATTTCTAAAAAAGTATGGCATTAATTTTAAGGAACCTCAATTTTTAGGCCTTAAATTTTATAGCAAAGGCCAAGTTTGAAAGTTTGCATCCATTACTCATTAGGAGACCACCTGAAACACATAGTTTTAAAGAAAAAATTTTTTATGTTTATTTATGTTCTTGAAAGAGAGACACACAAGCACGAGCAGGGGAGGAGCAGAGAGAGAGGGAGACACAATCTTAAGCAGGCTCCCGGCTCTGAGCTGTCAGCCCAAAGCCGGATGTGGGGCTCGAACCCACAAGCCATGAGATCATGACCCAAGCCGAAGTTGGATGCGTAACCAACTGAGCCACCCAGACGCCCCAAGAAACACACATTTTAACTATGATAACTTTGACTAGATTACTTGCACACTTACTGTGTTCTGATTACTTTGACTACTTTAGCAATTAGTTATTGCTGCATACCAAACCACCCTAATCTTTGTGCCTTTAAGCAACAATAATTTAAGTAGCCTGTGATATTGTAAATTGGCAATCTAAGGTGGGTTCAGATGAATGGTTCTTCTGGTATCTGACATTCTGGGTGGGTTCACTCATCTGTCTACAGTTACTTGGTGACTCATCTGGGAACTGGCAAGTTTAGGATGGCCTCATTAACATGTCTTCTTATTGGCTGGGGGTCAGCTGGAGTGATAGGAATAGCTGGGGAACTTGTCTCATTATCTAGTGGGCTAGCCTGCACTTAGGCTTAAGATAGCTGGGCAGATTTCAAAAGAAAGAAGTACACAAGGCTTCCTTAAGGAAAAGCTCAAAACTAGCAGCCAGTTACTTTTACCACCTTGTATTGACCAAAACAAGGAGAGGGGAAGAGGTAACGTTACCTAACGAGAAGAGTCTCAGAATCATACTTTAGAGGATAAACAGCCATTTTTGCAATCAATCTTTCACACATGCATTATTTTGTTTAGTTCTCCAATTAACTTCTGAAGTTGGTGTTATTATCTCCTTCCTTCAACTGAGAAAGCACAGGCTTGAAAGAATTAGTAATTGGGGTAAAGTCATAGTGCATAGCAAGTATTCCAGCAAAGGCCTGTCCTGAGGGTACTCAGCTATCAACTACTATTCTATGCACTCCAAAGTAAGTTTACATGTTTTGAATGGATTTTCATCTAACGTTTGCATCTGTGAGTGCTTAGAAAGATGGAATAGCACAACTGAAAATACTTTTGCTCTTTCCCATAAGATCAATTTCAGTATTATTTTTCACGGTTTGGGGGAGGGTTAGGTTATTTAACCTTCCAAATGTTTACTTCTTTCACAGCTATATCAAAAAATATACATATAGGTTAGGAGAGTAAAGAGGAAGGAGAAGAAAATCAGTTGCGGCTGAGGAATAAATCTAGACATAAAAGTAAATGTAAAGCTATTGTTAAAAATATTCATATCTTAGGAACAGAATTTTCAAGGCTATTTCTCACAGATTTTAATCCAAAGGTCTATGCAATGTCATACATTTTCACAAAGTTTACCATCACTTTCCTTTCCTAATTTTGAGAGTCTCAAGAATAAAATGCCATAACTATTTTATTCTTGAACTTTCTGTCTTTGTTATACTGATTATTGTCTAAATAAGCACTCTTTTCCTGAGGTAGTGATTTCTTCCCTTGGCATTTTTTTCTGTCAACTTTAATCATAGTGATATATCAGAAATCATTCTTAAATGATCCAGGGGACAATGCAGTTTGCTTAATTTTTGGCAATGATAAATCCTATAAATCTCACTATTGTTTATGAATATCATTAAAGTCACATAGAAATGCCAGTATAAGAAAATTCAAACCAGAATTAGAGAAACTTTGTTTCCTGGAAAAGACCACACCACAGTGTGAAGGGAAGTAGTGAGAATGTAGTTGTAAAGCAAATAAAAGGAGGGAAATGATTACAACCCACATCTCATGGTGAGTATACTAATTAGCAGGTATTCATAACAACAAACCATTCTAGAAAAAAAATATGTGTTAAGATGTAATCAGTCTTGGGGTGCCTGGGTGGCTCAGTTGCTTAAGTGTCCAACTCGATTTCGGCTCAGGTCATGGTCTCATGGTTTGTGAGTTTGAGTCCCACACTGGGCTCTGTGCTGACAGCATAGAGCCTACTTGGGATTCTCTCTCTCCTTCTTGCCTTCTGCCTCTCTCCCACCTACTCTCTCATATTCTCTTCTTTTCTCAAAAAAAAAAAATAAATAAACTTAAAAAGGATTTAATCAGTCTTACAAAAGAGCAGATAATGGATTTGGAAACCATACTGATGGATTAGGTAAATATTGAAATTAAAGTATAACAATGTAAGTGCTATAGAGCATAAGGGCTACACAACCAGGGAGTTTCAAAACTCATTTTTGGTTTAATAAAGCAGATCATGTTTAAAACTCCCTTCCAACTTAGTCCATGTTGACTGAGGACAAAGTATCATACTATGCTTGAGAAAAATTATTTTTTAAAAATTTGATATAGTTTATTCATATTTGGATAGACACACTTGAAATATCTACCAACCATGATAACTCTTCTTCATTGAAGGTGTTGCTTAGATGACCAAATGAAGCCACAAACCAAACACAGACTGATTGGACCTAGAGGGAGAAACTGCTGTGCTTATGTTTTCTCCCCCTTCTTTAACCAGAAATCAAAGAAATTCTTTATATTGAGAGAACTGAGAAACAAAATACTAATTAGCTGATGGCTGGAAATGCTAGTTCAGGGCACATAGTTCATTGGTGTTTAAGAAGAGAGGCAGTTTGGAGAGACTATCAATAGAAATAGGGCTTCAGTTGAGCTTTCAATAGTTTTCTTTGAAATCAGATCACCTTACCTAGAACACAATCCACTGAGTAGAGTCATGACTATCTAAATGGAAACTTGACAAAAGTAACCTCCCAATTTCTGGTACACATCACACTATTTAGTGAATAATGAAAAAGTATTTTTGACCAACACTTTTTTGAGAAATTAAAGATATATTCTGTGTGTATGTAAACAATCTAACTGTGGAAAGATTCAGGGGAAAAAAATGCCTCAGCACTCTGATGTAATGACCTAATATCAAGTATGAATATTGATTTTTTAAATAAGATTTATCAAGGTATCACATATCATAAAACCCACTCTTTTTTAAGTGTTCACTTTGATAATTTTCATGAAGAGTTATGCAAACATCACTATAATCTAATTGCAGAAAAACAAATATTGATTTTTGAAAGAGTAGAAATATCATCAGAGATAAGACACCATGTCATAAAAATAAAAACATCTAAATATATATATATATATATATATATATATATACACACATACATAGTATGCATTATATAAAATATATAAAAAGTATATATAAGCATACATAGTATTTATATACATACATAGTACAAGTTCATAGAAGAAAAACAGAGCAGTAAATAAGGCTGGAAAGAGACTGGGAAGGGGGTATATTTCAGATAGTGGTTAGTGAACATGTCTCTGAAGTGATGGCCATGGAGTAGAGGTTTGAATGAAGTGAAGGAATGAGTACTATGAATATCTGAGAAAAGAGCATTCAGGCAAAGGACTAAAAATGTGTGTGTGTATATATATATATATATATATATATATATACACATATAAAGATATATATACCTTTATATATAAAGATATACATATAAATAAGTATATACTTATACACACACACATACACACACATATATAGTTCTTTTCTTCCTGAAAAAAATATTTTTCAGTTTGTAAATGAAAAACTATAACATTAATCATGGCACATATAAAGGGAAATGAATATTGGTCTACAAACCAAAATGGAAGTCCAAATATAAATCGAAACCAAAAAAAAGGAAAGAATGGAATAAAAATGTAAGATCATTGGGCATAGGAATGAACTGAACAAAGAAGATGAGCTTATTCAGGTGATGGTAAACTAAATATTTGTAGTCAGCCTGATTGATGATGCTCCTGAGCTTTAAGGGGTGCTGTTTTCAGAAAGGATGAAGGTCAAAAAAATGTTACCAAGTATTACAAAAGTTAGTATCCTTTCCCAGTTATCCCTAACCCTCAATTCTCTTTAGCAAAACTTCCTTAATTGCTAGGCTACCTTGCTCAGAATATTCTTTTCTGTCAATGATCATCGAATTCATCCATTCATTCACAAATACTTATCCAATTCCTATTTTGTGGAAGACATCATTTTTTAAATATATGAGATTTTACTTATTTATTATTTAATTTTAGAATATGTAATGCATTCATATATTTCAAAAGAAAAACAAATCCTGAAAATTATTCATCTCATCCCTGTCCTCCATTTGCTCAGGGCCTACTCTGTCCCTAGCCTCATTACAGGTAATCAGTGCTGTTTGTTTCTTGGATTTTAGAAATTATTTCTATATTCATACACAAGTAAACACATAGTTTCATTTCCCCTTTTTACATGATGCTCTTTAACACAGTTATATTAGTTGATTAGGGCTGCCGTAACAAATACCACACACAAAACAGTTTAAATGACAAAAAATTATGTTCTCCCAGGTCTGGAGGCTGGAAATCCAAGATCATGGTGCTAGCAGGGTTAGATTCTCCTGAGGACTCTCTCCTTGGCTTGTAGATGATCTCCTTCACACTGTATCCTCACATGGCTGTCCATACATCTTTGTTGTCTGTATTCTAATCTCCTCGTCTTATAAAGACATCAGTCAGATTGGATTAGGGTCCACCCCACTGACCTCATTTTAACTTGAGTATTTCTTTAAAGGCCCTATCTGCAAATACAGATTCTAAGGTACTGGGGAGGGCTACCACATATGAATTAAGGATGGGGGAACACAATTCAGCCTGTAAAAACAGTTCCAAACTTTGCCTTGTTCATTTAACAATTTACCTTGATGGTATTTCCATTTCAGTTTATAGAAAGTTGCTCATTTCTGTTTTGAGTTATAGAGTAATTTACTGTATGGATGAACCAGCCAATCAGTCCCCTATTGATGGACACTAGGGTTGTTTCTAATATTTTACTACTGTAAACAATGCTGCAATGAATAGCCTGCACCTATTTCATTTTATACCAGCAAGCATCTCTATAGACAAATTCCCAGAAGTGGAATTGTTGAGTCAAACGTTTTGTGTATATTTGTCATAATGTATTATCAAATGGTCCCTTCTCCACTCCAGCAATGTGCCTCTTCCCCACAGCCACATCAATAAGGTGTACTGTCAATTTTTTGGATGCTTGACAATCAAATAGGGGGAAATGCTATCTTAAAGAAATTTAACTTGCATTTTTCTCTTAATGAGTGAGGTTGGGTTTTTTTCTCATATGATTAAGTGTGTAAGGTATCATTTTAAAAACAGGGGCTACAATACTGTAGAATGTCTTCCTTCATGGAGGTTACATCTCAGTGGGGGAGAGAGGCAATAAACAATTAAAGAATTAAATATCATATCAGATTGTGACAAGTTCATAGAAGAAAAATAGAACAGTAAATAAGGCTGGAAAGAGACTAGGAAGAGGATCTATTTCAGATAGAGTGGCTAGTGAACATGTCTCTGAAGTGATGACCATGGAGTAGAGGTTTAAATCAAGTGAAGGAATGAGTACTATGAATATCTGAGAAAAAAAACCATTCAGGCAAGGGAGTAAAAAAGTGAAAAGCTCCTGCCCTGTAAGCTATGTGAAGAACTGAAATAAAGCCAGAACTTTGGCAAAAAGTCAGATATACTTAGTAGCTAGATTATATTGGATTTTATGAGCCAAGGAAAGAATACTGCTCTAAGTGTGATGGGATTCTAAGCATTGATGAGTTTTGCTTAGAAGTCATGAAATCTGATTCTACACATAGGGCCACATGAATAAGCACATATGTGTATGTCTGCTTAAGGAATAAGCGTTGTTGTACTGGGATACACTGAGCTAAAGAAATAAGTTACCAAAATGTGGCCTGAAGGATTAGGCTTAGGGTAATTACCTACCTAGGTCACAGGCATCTATCTAGAGAGAAAAAAGCTAATTAAAAAGAAAACAAGATATAAATGAGATTGAGTCAGTTTCCTGGCAGCAGAGCAGGTGGTACTTTTTGTTGTCATAATGAGGTTAAATTGATGAATACTAAAGTTGACAGTGAATATATTATTGACTAAATACACAAGTTTGAATTCAAGCCAGAAAGAACAGCATCCATAGTATACTTATTTTCATTAAAACAACAATTTTAGGCCTTTATACTTCCCAAATGAATTGGTCATGTAAAACTGCATTTCACATGCCTATCCAGCAGATATACTCTAATGCAATGTTTAAATTTTTCCATTACCTGTATTTAGTATTTCGGGGGAAAAAGCAAAGAATACCAATTTTTTATTCAGTTGTGCTAATAGTGCTGTTTTTTACTATGACTTTGAAAATTCCGATCCCTCTGCTTCAGAGCCCCTCTTATCTTTGGTTCACTCCTACTAATTTCTGGAGACTTAGCTTAGTATTACTTTTTCTCAGAAATGTTGTCTGATATTTCATATGAATTACCCATTCAGCTAAATAACAAATATTTATTGAGCATGAATTATGTGCTTACAGATTATGTATTTATTATACGTTTTTTCTAGGCAATAAAAATAGAGTGAAAAACAAGGCAGAGTGGACTTAATCAACACAAATTCCAGGGCTCTTAAGAAGCTTACATTCTAGGGTAAGAAACCAAACACTAACACAGCATTTCTTCCTATTCTAGTGTTAATTTCTGAGTGTGGTAGGAAGTAAATTAAAATAATATGATTGGGACCGTCTTCTGGGTGGAAGAGGGATGAGAAGCATGTTACAGTTTAGAAGTAAGAGCAAGTGGGAAAAGCCCTGATATGGAAGTAGGTTTGGCATGTTCAAGGACAGAAAGAACAGTGTGAGACTGGCTGAAATTGATGTTGGCATTTGGATGAAGTGAGAAAAGAAAAGAAAGGAGGCCAGTTAGAGGATGATTGTAGTAGCCTCAGTGAGAAGTATCGCTTTCTTTGACTTGGAATTTAACACTGAATATATTAAAAAAGTTAGTATCTTTAACACTAAAGATATTAAAAAGATTCCAGACAGGTAACAAAGCAGGAAAAAAATCAATGTGCTGAATATAGGTAATGAGGAAAGAAGTCTCAAAAATTAGTTCTAAATTTTCACTGCAGTGACTGAGTCAGTCATTGGTGGTAATAATAATAATAATAATAATAATAATAGAAAATAAGACTCAAAAAAGATTGATGTATTATTGCTCCAATGCGAAGCAGGGTTTTAATGCTAGAAGTATACTTAAAAGTTCTGTTCCACTGAGTATATACCAGTGTTCTTTCTGCCCAGCCCAATAAGGAAAACTCATTTTCAGATTAATGTTATTAACCACTCAACAGCTTTTAAAAAGTAGCTATTCATATATGAAGAATTATGATGTCTTTTAAAACATAAATTTATTGGGCATAATAAGACTAAAGTTCAAAGAAAAGTATATCCTTATTGGACAAAGGGCTAATATCCAAAATATATAAAGATTCACCAAACTCCACACCCGAAAAACAAATAATCCAGTGAAGAAATGGGCAGAAGACATGAATAGACACTTCTCTAAAGAAGACATCCAGATGGCCAAAAGGCACATGAAAAGATGCTCAACGTCACTCCTCATCAGGGAAATACAAATCAAAACCACACTGAGATATCACCTCACACCAGTCAGAATGACTAAAATGAACAAATCAGGAGACCATAGATGCTGGAGAGGATATGGAGAAACGGGAACCCTCTTGCGCTGTTGGTGGGAATGCAAACTGGTGCAGCCAGTCTGGAAAACAGTGTGGAGGTTCCTCAAATAAATTAAAAATAGATCTACCCTATGACCCAGCAATAGCACTGCTAGGAATTTACCCAAGGGATACAGGAGTACTGATGCATAGGGGCACTTGTACACCAATGTTTATAGCAGCACTTTCAACAATAGCCAAATTATGGAAAGAACCTAAATGTCCATCAACTGACGAATGGATAAAGAAGTTGTGGTTTATACACACAGTGGAATACTACTTGGCAATGAGAAAGAATGAAATATGGCCTTTTGTAGCAATGTGGATGGAACTGGAGAGTGTTATGCTAAGTGAAATAAGTCATACAGAGAAAGACATACCATATGTTTTCACTCTTCTGTGGATCCTGAGAAAATTAACAGAAGACTGTGGAGGAGGGTAAGGGGAAAAAAAAGTTACAGAGAGGGAAGGAGGCAAACCATAAGATACTCTTAAAAACTGAGACTAAACTGAGGGTTGATGGGAGGTGGGGGGGGGGGGGAAGTGGGTGATGGGCATTGAGGAGGGCACCTTTTGGGATGAGCCCTGGGTGTTGTATGGAAATAAATATGACAATAAATTTCATATTAATGCAAACAAACAAACAAAAAGGCAAGGAAAAGTATGTCTTTAAAGACAATCCAACAATCATAATTGGTAGAGAGGCCATCACAATACAAGTAGTTCTTAAAATTAGTAACAATTAATTATTTACACATAATTATTTGGAAAAAAGAATCTCTAGACTTATTCTCTTTAGATATAGCTATAACAACGGTAGTTGAGCATTTATTAGCAACTGTCAAACTGCTTATTTACAAGTGACTGGAAATGACTTTTAAGTAAATGAATACAGTAAATATATATTATAAGTCCCAGCGTTTCTGCATTTTCTTTGTTTCTGTGTTGCTCTTTGCATACCTTAGAAGTGGAATAATGCAATGCTGCTGCTGTAAGTCTACTGCTGAGATTTCCCAACATATAGTACCAGTCCACTGAAGGTAGAAATAAGCTTCAATTACAAATACACCTCCTCCACAAGCCTAGAACAATTACTGAGCACAGTGGGCATTTGATAAGTTGTCAGTTTTCCAGTGCAGCCTACAAGTGTTTAAATAATTGAGTCACACTGGAAGAAACATGGCAGAGTGTATCTTTGGATATGATATCGTATTTAATGAATTTATTACCACTATCATTTAGTGAATGCTTCAACTAACATAATTATTTTGTGTTCCTCTGATCATATTCAATCACAATTATTTGTCAGGTATGTAGAATTTGAAATTCAGACAATGGATCGCTAAAATTGGCAAATGTAAGTGTTCTATTAAAATCCTTTCCATTAAACGTTATTTTCTACATTATATTCATTCATTAGGGACCTAATATTTGGATAATTTTTAAAGTTAAATCTAAAATACTCATATTGTGTCTGCTGAAAGAGAACTGGAAGAAACATGTCAAAACTATATTTAGATTATACTGACAAGAGTGGCCATAAAGAATGTCTAGTCACAATTCTCATTTAATAGATAAACCATGAAGTTTGTGATGTTAAATGACTTTGTCAAACTTGTATATCTAGTTTTGGTAGACTTGGGAAAAGAATCTGGCTTGCCTTCCTTATTTTCCATCTGTCTTCAGCTTCTTTCCAAGATATCACAGCAACTTACAATTATTATGATTGTACAAACTCTGTTGCTTTTATTTTAGAAAGCCTCAGGTTTGACATATAATATCTTAAGATACAGGTTCTTTTACCCCCAATCAGGAAATTATTCTCACAATTCTGAGAGAGAATTTGGCAGGACTGGCAAAAGGCATATTATGTAGTAATTTCTCTTGAGTAAACAGTTCATCCCTAAAGAGTTTCTGAATTTTGTGATTTATTATACACCAGATTGTGGATACATCCCAAGTTCAAGCCTGACCCCTAACTTGGCATCCCATTTTATCCTTGAAACTTCTGGATACTGGGTTTTATATATGTTAAGAAGATACTATTGCAAAAGAATCCTTGACATTAAATATTTTGCTCTCTTGTTATGAATGACTGCAGTGTCCCATAAAATCCTAAGTATCTATATTCAAACAAAATCTTACATGTTATCTCTGTACTAAGTTATAGAGAAGTTCTCACTTCAGGTTTATCAAGGTATTCTCACTATAGTTTTTACACGGAACATTTGCAGATCAATTTTATCCGATACCACTGAAAAGCAAGTAACCAACTTTCATCATACAGAAGAATTTCATAGAGCCTTTGGTTCAATCCCCGCCAAAGACAGATATTGATACTTTAGACCAGAAAGTCTAATGGCAAACTCTAATTATGTAACTTTTCTTATCATAAAGAGATTTGCCTCTGAGGAAACAGACATGGCTGCAAAAGAACACTAGCAGATCAAAAAGAATAAGTCAGTTAGTCAGCCAGATTCATAGCCTGGGAAAGAATGAGAAGAAAGCAAAATCCCTTTATAAAAATCTAAAAGGAAGCCACAATTAGAATGTAAACTTTATGCACCCAGGGGTATTATTTTGTTCACTTTGTATCCCACGTACCTAGAAGAGTGTTTTGCTTATATAAATGCTCAGAAAACAATTGTAAACAATTATCAAAAGACTGAATTAATAAAATGATATGATATAATATGAGAATAAAAACAGATCTAAATAGTCAAGGATGATAATTCATCACTGAGTGTGAGATTTCTAGTTGTTAATGCTTTCATTTCTCTATTTTACTAATGTATACTCTATATTATTAACCTCATTTTCCTCTTTTAAAAAAAGGCAATTTAATTTTAACAGGAACTGAGGATCTTGCAGTTAATATTTCACCTGAAACTGCATTCAAATAGCATCTGGGTAAATAAATCTCTCCAGAATGCACTACATTCTAACTAAGACTAAAGATTTTTTAAAGAACTTTAGTGAAAATTTGCACAAAAAGTCACAATTTGTGTCAAAACCCCAAATAAGCACATATCTATTAATAGACGAGACACTCATAACTGTTTTAAAAGCTAAAAATCTTACTGACAAAAAAACTAGTGATGGAAAATGAATAAAGCCTTTTTTTTTATGCTGAGCTATTTGAATGCAAGCAAGGTTAAGGCAGTCTTTCAAATGGAAAGGTGACACTAACACACACATTCAATGTTTCTCATTGTATTGGCCAAATTAATATATAAAACAAAAAAGAAATGAGTACAAGTACTATAAACTAGGAAGAAGGCCATTCAATTCCATATACTTCAAGAAATTTCTGCTAGATACTATAAGAATGAGATCAATTGAGTGAAATCTGGTCTTAGTCAATAACTTTTAGGTGACAATATGCTTAATGACAAAAACATGAAAAGTATTAGCATTATTACTTGTAAGGTACCAGGCACTGTTCTATAAATTGTAGATGCATTAACTTGTTTAATTCTCCCAGCTTCACTCAGTGTCCCTCTAAGAAGAACAGAAACTTTCAGTTACTTAACTAGAATTCACATTATCACTAATTTTCAGAGCTAGGATTCATCCTCAAGTAATTAAAGCCCAGAGCCAACATCCTTAACTGCTCTGTTGTCTTGCTTATAAATTAATGGTTAAATAAATGATAATACATCTATGTACCTTAATTCTACACAGTCATAAAGTGTAATTTGGAAGAATGTTTAATTACCTGTGTAAATATTTCCAACTCATAGCTGAGTTGGAAAAAAATTCTAAATCAGTATGAATGGATGCACATACATACAATATGTTTGGCTAACCATGGTAAAAGCTACATTTGTTTTTTA
Source organism: Neofelis nebulosa (assembly GCF_028018385.1). Classification (NCBI taxonomy): domain Eukaryota; kingdom Metazoa; phylum Chordata; class Mammalia; order Carnivora; family Felidae; genus Neofelis; species Neofelis nebulosa. Next base: position 30,994,297 of record NC_080795.1, on the reverse strand, counting down.
GGAAGCAAGTGAATGATTTCTTCTCCATACCACTGTATGTGAGAATATTCCACTATTGCTTTCATTCATGAATAAAACTGTTGTATATACAGCAACCCTGAACAACACAGCAGTTCAGGGTGCCAACCCCCCTGCACAGCCAAAAATTCACATATAATTTTTTTTTAAGTAGGCTCACACCCAGCATGGTACCCAATGCAGAGCTTGAACTCACAACCCTGAGCTGAGCTGAGATCACTTATGGACTAAGCCACCCAGGAAACCCTAGCATATAACTTTTGACTCCCAAAAAGACCAATGTTGACAGAAGCCTTATAACAAACAGCTGATTAACACATATTTTATACATTTAATATATTATATACTGTATTCTTATAATGAAATAAGCTAGACCAAAGAAAATTTTAATTTACTACAAACTTTATTTGTATACTGTATTATCAAAAAAAGTCGGCCTAGTGGCACTTGGGTGACTCACTCAATTAAGTGACTTCATGATCTCTCACGGTTCTTGAGTTCAAGCCCCACATCAGACTCTGTACTGAGAGCTCAGAACCTGGAGGCTGCTTCAGATCCTGTGTCTCCCTGTCTCTCTGCACCTCCCCCACTCACAATCTCTCTGTCTCTCTCTCTCTCAAAAACAAATAAAAATTTTAAAAAGTTGACATATAAGTGGACCCATGCTAGTCGAACCTGTGTTGTTGAAAGGTCAACTATATAATATTTTAGTCACATGGTTTTATATTTGAAACAAAAGTAAGTATATGAAAGACAACTAGTGAACTTGAGATAAATAAAACATATATAGAGAGCAAAATATAGTGTTGTAGATAAGAGAACAAGCTTAAAGGAAAAATCCTACAATGATTTTTGATAATATCATTATAATAACATTTTCTACAAATCTAGATTAAAATAGTACAGACAGTAGGAAAGAGATAGAATTTAAGAGAAGATAAAATCATTCTGGCAGACATTTAGCAATTTTTCCTTAGATATCATTATTGGATAAAAACAAATTAAATTTAACTATTATACATATGAGCATTAGTAGAATTATAAATAAGATGTCTACCATTCAAATTACATAAAATACAATCTTAATAAGTGTAAAAAGAAAAGTTTAAATAAAAAGTAGAAATGTGTTGCTTAAAATAAAGCTGCCTAAAACTAAATAATAAATTTAATGATGAGATAATAAGGTAGGATTCTCTTAATGATTAGTTGGGTAATTGAGACCACTGTCTCATTAAAGGCCTGGAATTTCAGTGCAGAGTTGGGAGTCATTTTTTACCCTTAGGGACTTCCAGAAATGGAAGGAAAGAGACCTTGAGAATGAACATTCTTGATTATATCAAGGCTTAAGACAGTAAGATTGGTGTCTGAGTCTAACAAATGGGTGAGGATAGGAGAAAATAGATATAAAGCAATGCAATCTAGGAGGGCACTTGGGCTTCAAGGAAGATATCAAGGCATCCTCAGCTCCTTCTCCAGTCATTTTAATCCATAGTGCCACTATAGCTGGGCTACTGAGAAGAGAAAACTGAATAATATCTAGAGAAATATAACATCATTCTAGACCTCACATAACTCCCCAAAACAATTTTTAAAATATAAATGTATGCTGTAACACATGCAAGAAAAAATAAAGCAACATCTAGCTATGGTGCAGTGAGGACATTGGCAAAGCTTTTCCTCAAAAATGTAAATATGAAGCTAAATACAAATGAAAGCAATCATTTCACTTCTTTGGTAACTGACCAAAGGCATAACATTTTGAGTATGCTTGAAAAACTGCTGATCTTCAGGCAAGAACATTTGATTCTATGGCTTAAAACTGCTCCTGTCTCTCTTTCATCCCTACCATGTGGAAGCTCTATCAGACAGGAAAGGCCACAGAAGTGGTGGGTTTGCTGCTATTTGGGAAAAAAACAAAGTTACTGAAGCAGTAGGTAATAGTGACAGCCAGTGACATCATTGGTGGAAGTGACAACTTTGAGGCTAGGAAAGTGGAGAGTGTCAACAGCTTTTAACTACCTAAATTTGCATGGTTGGAACAAGCATATGCCTTCCTGGGCCTGTGTACATGTGTAAAGAATGGAGAGAGCCCAAATCAGCTTCACATACCTGGTAAATCCTGAGGATATGCCCATGTGAATAGGAGATGGAATGGAGCCTAATGAAAGTAAAAGATAGAAAGATGTAAAATTGGCCTGAGCTTTCAATGTGTCCCCTAATGCACAAACAGAGCCATTAGACAGAAGAAGCCTTACTAGATTGAGGTAGATAATCACAAATTTCTAATATTTATCTGCCCACAAATCTACAAATGTCTACTAAGGTCTACAAATGTCTACTAATCTACAAATCTATATATTAATGTCACCTATGGTCAGATTTAAAAATAAAAACAATACTTTTTTAATTAAAGATATCTGCAGTGATGCACTTCAATTGAGACTGATTTCACAAATTTAGTTTGACAAGTTATTAAAGAAAGAAACAAATAGAAAAAGAAACACAAAATAACAAAACTAAATACCATAGGGGAAACTGCTACCACACACTATCTAAAATATTCAATTTTGAAACAAACAAGAAAAAGTAATCCATATCTTAAGTGTAAAATTACCCATAATATCAGTTTCCAAATGTTCTTATATGTAGTTTTAATAAACAATAGATGAACACTTCAAAACAGCTACTATATTCAAAGAAGTAAGGGAAAGCATACTTTAAAAATTAAGTGAAAGTATGTGAACAATGGAGATAGAAATTATGAAAAAAGATCCAAATGGAATTTCTCAAGTTGAATAGTACAATAACAGTAATTAAAATTTAAAGATTTTACTCAGGTGAAGACAGCAGTGTAGTAGGTAAAACATAGGCTTGCCTTGTCCCTTGAACACAGCTTGATAACTATCAAATCATTCAGAATACTCAAGAAATTGAACAGAGGAATGATAGAATAAACTGAAAAACTAGAGGGAAAGAAGAGGCCACCATGAGGAAGGTAGAAATTGCCAAGATGTAGTTTGGGGGAGAAACAGATCATGGGTGCTGTGAAGCATGGGGAGGGGGGAGCCCTGGTCACAGAGAAACGTGAGAGAGAGTGGAACAAACAGGAATAAACATAAGGAAAATACTTCCCCAAAGCCATTGGCTCAGTAAAGGACAGGGGCTGAATTTTGTGAGTTTTTGCAACCACCAAGGCTCAAAGACTGGAGATTCAAAAGTCCCCAAGCTTGGCTGTGATAGAAACCTAAGGACACTGCCCTACTCCTGGAGTGAAAGCAGGCAAACAACACTGGGGCAGATTACACCACTTGAGTATCATCTTAGGGGCATGGGGGGTCAACTGTTCTTACTTTTTGGAGCATGTATGTAACAGGAAACATTGCCTCTCTAGGAACAAAAGAACCAGCAGGTGCTTTTTACCTCCCCAGCCCTCAGCATAAACCAATTTCATTAAAAAGCACAGTGCCAACACTGGCTGCCCTATCTGCTTACGTGAAGTCCCACCTATCTGCACAGTATCCACAGGTACTGCTTTTCTCAGGCAAGTGTGCCTAAAGACCAGACCAGCAGGCACCTCTCTCAGAAGATTGGCACAAACCCCTGCATGCACCACGTCTACTGACACAGAGTTCTGCAATGCGTCAACTCTAGTGGAAATACCATCAAGTTTCTTTTACCAAGCAGACCAAAGAACACCTAGTTAATAGTATCCACACTCTGGCCAACCTTCAAATACTCCCCACTGCAAACAAGGAGAAACTCTGCAGAGGACTGACCTAAGAGACAGAGCAACCAACACAGCAGCAGAGTGCAGGCAGCACATACCAAGCGTACTGCCTGAAGTGCTAGGCCCTGGAAATTATATGACCTCTTCTTCATAAAGCCAATACTCAGGAGCAGGAAACATAACAGGCTTTCATAACACACAGAAGACAAAGACCTAGACAAAATACCAAGACAGAGGTTCATCCCAAAAGAAAGAACAAGAAAAGGTTATGGCCAGGGATCTAACTGAAATAGATATAAGTAATACACTTGATCCAGAATTTAAAGCAACAATCATAAGGGTACATGCTGGGCTTCAGAAAAGCATAGAAGACATCTGGAAATTTTAACACAGAGATAAAGGAGCTAAAAATCAATCAGGCCAAAATGAAAAATGCAATAAACGAGAATGGAAACAAACTGATGTAATAATCACAAGGATAGAAGAAGCAGAGGAACTAATAAGTTATGGAATATAGAATTATGGAAAATGATGAAGCTGAATGAAAGAAGGAAAGAAAAATCTTGCATCATGAAAGTAGACTTAGTGAATTCAGTGACTCCATCAAGCATAATAACATTCATGTCATAAGGGTACCAGAAGAGAAGAGAGAAAAGTGGGAAGAAGGTTTACTTAAGGACATTATGGCTGAAAACATTCCTAATCTAGGGAAGGAAACAGACATCCAGATCCAGCAGGCAAAGAGAACTCTCATCAAAATCAACAAAGCAGACTAACATTAAGATATAATGTAGTTAACTTTAAAAAATACAGTGATAAAGAAAAAAATATGAAAAGCAGCAAGACAAAAGAAGCCCCTAACTTACAAGGGTGACCCATAAGTTTAGCAGCAGATGTCTCCACAAAAGGCAAAACAGAAAGGAGTGGCATGATATATTCAACTTGCTGAATGGAAAAATTCGGCAGCCGAGAATACCCTATCCAGCAAGGCTATCATTCAGAATAGAAGGAGAAATAAAGAGTTTGCCACAAAACAAAACTAAAGGAATTTGTAACCACTAAACCACCCTGCAAGAAATATTAAAGGGGATTCTTTGAGTGGGAAAGAAAGACCAAAAGGGACAAAAACTAGAAAGGAACAGAGAGGAGGGAGCCAAGATGGCAGAACAGCATGGAAGTTTTTTATGTGTCTTGAGTCCATGAAATGCAGGCAGACCAACACTAAACCATGCTGCACATCTAGAAAACTGATCTGAGAATTAACACCACAATCTGCAAAACCTGAACCACAGAATTCAGCAGGTACATGGCTAGGAGAGGTGAACTTGGGGAGAGAGAAGCTGCGGAGGGCAGAGAGGTGCTTTTGCATGTAGAGAGAGGAGGGAGATGGTGGGGAGAATATGGGAAAAGCACCCCTCCTCAAAAGCAGCTGGAGAGAAAGTGGAAAATTAGAAACAGCTGCAGGGACTGAACTACAAAGGGAGAAAGAAGAAAGGAGAAAGGACAGAGTTTAAATTCCATTAAGACTGTAAACAGGGGGAGCACAAGGTCTGCAATTCCGTAGCTCGATAACTGGCGGTGCTCTGGTGGGAAGGGCGAATCCCCAGGAGCAGAGTGGGGTCTGGAAGGTTCTCAGGCCACATGGGGAGAAGTGGTTCCACTGCTGGAAGGACATTTGGTAGAGACTGTGAGGCAACCAGGGCCCAGCAGACCCCAGAGAATGGCCACATTCGCTGGTGCTGGAACAAGGTCATTAAGGGTGAAGACTGGTGCCAGATGTGTGTTGTGATTTTCCGTAATCCCAGAAATGCCACTGCTACGCTATGTCAGGAACTTTTTCTGGGATGGGCTGGCACCTGGCCACAGTCTCTGGGCATTGGCAGCAACACAGTACCACGAACTCTTGGGTGCAGCTAGCATTCGGCCATTGATCGGTGAGACCCTCTGCAGAGTGGGGGGAGGGGGGGAGGGGTCAAAGCCGCAGTCCTTCAGAAGTAAGGGGCCGGGGAAAACAGCCGCATCTTAGACAAAACTCAGCAGAGAGGTACTACCTGGTCACTGTCGGTCACGAACAGTGTAAAAGCAGGGAGTGGACGAAAGCTGAAGACAAAGGATGGGTGCGCAATTGCTAATCACAAGAACAGAGTTCTGACACTAGGGACTGGGTAGCTGGGTCATGCCATTTTCACCACTCCCACGCATGCACATACACACCTACAAGTGCCACAACAATCCACCCCAGTAGGTTAGCAGCGCCATCTAGTGGAGAATGGAGCCATTACACTAAGCCCCACCCAACTGGGCCAACCTCGCTCTTCAAGAACAGCAGTCTCACTGCCTGCTTAGTTTATGGACTATAAAGCACTTCATAGTCTGACTTCTAGGGGAAAAAGGAAGTAATTTCAGTCGTATTTCAGTCTGTTAGCAGGTCCATTTATTCAATTTTTATTATTTTTCTTTTTTCTTTTTTTCTCTTTTTCTTTTCTTTTTTTGAATACAGAAAGAGAAAAAAATTCATTTTTATTTTCCATTTTTATTAAAAATATTTTTCTTTAGGGGCGCCTGGGTGGCGCAGTCGGTTAAGCGTCCGACTTCAGCCAGGTCACGATCTCGCGGTCCGTGAGTTCGAGCCCCGCGTCAGGCTCTGGGCTGATGGCTCGGAGCCTGGAGCCTGTTTCCGATTCTGTGTCTCCCTCTCTCTCTGCCCCTCCCCCGTTCATGCTCTGTCTCTCTCTGTCCCAAAAATAAAAATAAAAAAACGTTGAAAAAAAATTTATATAAAAAAAAATATTTTTCTTTAATTTTCTTATTACATTTTTTATTCTGTGCAAACTTTTTGAAATTCTATTTTACTTCCATCATTTTATTTTAGTCTACTTCAGTATATTCATTTTTTCAAATTTTCAAAAGATTTCCTTTTTTTCTTTTTTGTTTCTTTCCTTTTTTGAATACAGAAAGAGAAAAATTCATTTTTATTTTTAATTTTTATTAAAAATATTTTCTTTTTTTTCTACCATATTTTTTACTTTTGTGTAAATTTTTCTCAAATTCTAGTTTACTTCCATCATTTCATTTTAGTCTACTTTAGTGTATTCATTTTTACAAATTTTCAAGTGATTTTTTTTTCTTCTTTCCCCTTTTTTCTCTAATCTATCAAGCCACTTTCAACACCCAGACAAAAACACACCTAGGATCTAGCATATTTATTCAATTTGTGTGTGTGTGTGTGTGTGTGTGTGTTTAATTTTTTAATTTTAATATTGTTAAATTTTAATATTTTTTAACTTTAATTTTTTCTACCTCATTAATTCCTTTTCTCCCTTCAAAATGACGAAAGGAAGGAATTCACCCCAAAAGAAAGAGCAGGAAGAAACGACAGCCAGGGACTTAACCAACACAGATACAAGCAAGATGTCTGAACCAGAATTTAAAATCACAATAATAAGAATACTAGCTGGAGTCGAAAATAGATTAGAATCCTTTTGTGCAGAGATAAAAGAAGTAAAAACTAGTCAGAATGAAATAAAAAATGCTATAACTGAGCTGCAATCACGAATGGATGCCACGGCAGCAAGGATGGATGAGGCAGAACAGAGAATCAGCGATATAGAGGACAAATTTATGGAGAATAACGAAGCAGAAAATAAGAGAGAGATTAAGGCAAAAGAGCACAATTTAAGAATCAGAGAAATCAGTGACTCATTAAAAAGGAACAACATCAGAATCATAGGGGTCACAGAAGTGGAAGAGAGAAATAGGGCTAGAAGGGTTATGTGAACAAATTATAGTGGAAAACTTTCCTAACCTGGGGAAAGACACAGACATCAAAATCAGGAAGCACAGAGGACGCCCATTAGATTCAACAAAAAACGACCATCAATAAGGCATATCATAGTCAAATTCACAAAAAAAATTCAGGCAAGGAGAGAATCATGAAAGTAGCATGGGAAAAAAAAGTCCCTAACCTACAAGGGAAGATGGATCAGGTTTGCAGCAGACCTATCCACAGAAACTTGGCAGGCCAGAAAGGAGTGGCAGGATATATTCAGTGTGCTGAATCAGAAAAATATGCAGACAAGAATTCTGTATCCAGCATGGCTGTTGTTCAAAATAGAAGGAGAGATTAAAAGTTTCCGAGACAAACAAAAATTAAAAGAGTTCATGACCACTAAACCAGCCCTGCAAGAAATTTTAAGGGGGACTCTCTGAGGGGATAAAAGACAAAAAAAAAAAAAAAAAGAGAGAGAGAGAGAGAGAGACCAAAAGCAACAAACATAGAAAGGACCAGAGAACACCACCAGAAACTCCAACTGTACAAGCATCATAATGGCAATAAATTCATATCTTTCAGTACTCACTCTAAACATCAGTGGACTCAATGCTCCAATCAAAAGACATAGGGTAACAGAATGGATAAGAAAATAAGATGGATGCTGTTTACAAGAGACACACTTTAGACCTAAAACACCTTCAGGTTGAAAATAAGGGGATGTAGGGGCACCTGGTTGGCTCAGTCGGTTGAGCCTCCGACTTCGGCTTGGGTGATGATCTCATGGTTCCTGAGTTCGAGCCCCGCGTTGGGCTCTGTGCTGGCAGCACAGAGCCTGGAGCCTGCTTCCGATTCTGTGTCTCCTTCTCTCTCTCTGACCCTCCCCCGTTAATGTTCTGTCTGTCTCTGTCTCAAAGATAAATAAACATTAAAAAAAATAAAAAAAAAGAAAAGAAAAGAAGGGGATGTAGAACCATCTATCATGCTAATCATCAACAAAAGAAAGATGGAATAGCCATACTTATATCAGACAATCTACACTTTAAAATAAAGACTGTATCAAGAGATTCAAAGGGCATTATATCATAATCAAGGGGTCTACCCACCAAGAAGACCTAACAATTATAAACATTTATGTGCCAAAAGTGGGAGCACCCAAATATATAAACCAATTAATCACAAACATAAAGAAATTCCTCGATAGTAATGCCATCATAGTAGGAGACTTCAACACCCCACTCACAGCAATGGACAGATCATCTAATCAAAAAATCAGCAAGGAAACAATGGCTTTGAATGACACACTGGACCAGATGCACTTAACAGATATATTCAGAACATTTCATCCTAAAGCAGCAGAATATACATTCTTCTCCAGTGCACATGGAACATTCTCCAGAATAGACCACATACTGGAACACAAAACAGCACTCAGCATGTACAAACAGATCAAGATCATACTATGCGTATTCTCAGACCACAATGCTATGAAACTCGAAATCAACCACAAGAAAAAATTTGGAAAGGTAACAGATACTTGGAGACTAAAGAGCATCCTACTAAAGAATGAATGGGCTAACCAAGAAGTTAAAGAGGAAATTAAAAAGTATATGGAAGCCAATGAAAATGATAAAACCACAACCCAAAACCTCTGGGATGCAGCAAAGGTAGTCATAAGAGGAAAGTATAGAGCAACCCAGGCCTTCCAAAAGAAGAAAGATCTCAGATACACAACCTAACTTTATGCCTTAAAGAGCTGGAAAAAGAACAGCAAATAAAACCACAAACCAGTAGAAGACAGGAAATAATAAAGATGAGAGCAGAAATGAATGCTATTGAAACCAAAAACACAGTAGAACAGATCAATGAAACCAGAAGCTGGTTCTTTGAAAGAATTAACAAAATTGATAAACCACTAGCCAGTTTTATCAAAAAGAAAAAGGAAAAGACCCAAATATATAAAATCAAGAATGAAAGAGGAGAGATCACAACTAACACAGAAGAAATAATAACAACAACAAGAGAATGTTGTGAGCAATTATATGCCAATAAAAAGGGCAATCTGGAAGAAATAGACAAATTCCTAGAAACATATACACTACTAAAACTAAAACAGGAAGAAATAGAAAATTTGAATAGACCCATAACCAGTAAGGAAATCGAATTAGTAATCAAAAATCTGCCAGAAAACAATAGTCCTGGGCCAGATGGCTTTCCATGAGAATTCTACCAAACATTTAAGGAAGAGTTAACACCTATTCTCTTGAAGCTGTTCCAAAAAAATAGAAATGGAAGCAAAACTTCCAAACTCATTCTATGAAGCCAGCAATGCCTTGATTCCAAAACCAGACAGAGACCCTACTAAAAAAGAGAACTATAGACCAATTTCCCTGATGAACATGGATGTAAAAATCCTCAACAAGATATTAGCCAACAGGCTCCAACAAGACATTAAAAAAATTATTCACCACAACCAAGTGGGATTTATACCTGAGATTCAGGGCTTGTTCAATACCTGTAAAACAATTAATGTGATTCATCACATCAATAAAAAAAAGGACAAGAACCCTATGATCCTCTCAATAGATGCAGAGAAAGCATTTGACAAAATACAGCATCCTTTCTTGATAAAAACCCTCAAGAAAGTAGGGATAGAAGGAGCATACCTTGAGTCACAAAAGCCATATATGAACGACCCAATGCTAATATCATCCTCAATGGGGAAAAACTGAGAGCTTTCCCCCTAAGGTCAGGAACGAGACAGGGATGTCCACTCTCACCACTGTTATTCAACATAGTATTGGAAGTCTTAGCCTCTGCAATCAGATAACACCAAAAAATAAAAGGCATCCAAATCAGCCACAAGGAGGTCAAACTTACACTCTTTGCAGATGACATGATACTCTATATGGAAAACCCTAAAGATTCCACCAAAAAACTGCTAGAACTGATTCATGAATTCAGCAAAGTTGCAGGATACAAAATCAACACACAGAAATCGGTTGCATTCCTATACACCAACAATGAAGCAACAGAAAGAGAAATCAAGGAAATTGATCCCATTTACTGTTGCACCAAAACCCATAAAATACCTAGGAATAAATGTAACCAAAGAGGTGAAAAATCTATACACTGAAAACTATAGAAAGCTTGTGAAGTAATTGAAGAAGACACAAAAACATGGAAAAAGATTCCATGCTCCTGGATAGGAAAAACAAGTATTGTTACAATGTTGATACTACCTAAAGCAATCTACATATTCAAAGCAATCCCTATCAAAATAACACCAGCATTCTTCACAGAGCTAGAACAAACAATCCTAAAATTTGTATGGAACCAGAAAAGACCCAGGATAGCCAAAGCAATCTTGAAAAAGAAAACCAAAGCAGGAGGTATCACAATCCCAGACTTCAAGCTATACTACAAAGCTGTAATCATCAAGACAGTATGGTACTGGCACAAGAACAGACACTCAGATCACTGGAACAGAATAGAGAACGCAGAAATGGACCCACAAACATATAGCCAACTAATCCTTGACAAAGCAGGAAAGAATATCCAATGGAATAAAGACAGTCTCTTCAGCAAGTGGTGCTGGGAAAAAATGGACAGTGACATGCAGAAGACTGAACCTGGACCACTTTCTTACACCATACACAAAAATAAACTCAAAATGGATGAAAGACCTCAATGTAAGACAGGAAGCCATCAAAATCCTTGAGGAGAAAGCAGGCAAAAACCTCTTTGATCTTGGCTGCAGCAACTTCTTACTCAACACGTCTCTGGAGGTAAGGGAAACAAAAGCAAAAATGAACTACTGGGACCTGATCAAAATAAAAAGCTTCTGCACAGCGAAGGAAACAATCAGCAAAACTAAAGGGCAACCAACAGAATGAGAGAAGATATTTGCAAAGGACATATCAGATAAAGGGTTAGTATCTAAAATCTATAAAGAACTTATCAAATTCAACACCCAAAAAATAAATAATCCAGTGAAGAAATGGTCAGGGGACATGAATAGACACTTCTGCAAAGAAGACATCCAGATGGCCAACCAACACATGAAAAAATGCTCAAAATCACTCATCATCAGGGAAATACAAATCAAAGTCACAATGAGATGCCACCTTACACTTGTCAAAATGGCTAACATTAACAACTCAGGCAACAACAGATGTTGGCAAGGATGTGGAGAAAGAGGATCTCTTTTGCATTGTTGGCAGCAATGCAAGCTGGTGCAGCCACTCTGGAAAACAGTATGGAGGTTCCTCAAAAAACTAAAAATAGAGCTATCGTATGACCCAGTAATGGCACTACTAGGTATTTATCCAGGGGATACAGGTGTGTTGTTTCGAAGGGACACGTGCACTCCAATGTTTACAGCAGCACTATCAACAATGGCCAAGGTATGGAAAGAGCCCAAATGTCCACTGATGGATGAATGGATAAGGAAGATGTGGTATATATATACAATGGAGTGTTGCTCAGTGATCAAAAGGAATGGAATCTCGCCATTTGAACTACATGGATGGAACTGGAGGGTATTATGCTAAGTGAAATTGGTCAGAGACAGACAGATATCCTATGACTTCACTCATATGAGGACTTTAAGAGACAAAACACATGAACATAAGGGAAGGGAAACAAAAATAATATAAAAACATGGAGGTGGACAAAGCATAAGAGACTCATAAATATGGCAAACAAACAGAGTTACTGGAGGGGGGGTGGGAGGGGGGATGGGCTAAGTGGGTAAGGGGCATTAAGGAATCTATTCCTGAAATCATTGTTGCACTACATGCTAACTAATTTGGATGTAAATTTAAAAAGTAAAATTAAGAAAAAAGAATAAACAAATCTAAGCCAAAAAAAGGAACACAGAAAATCTCCAGAAACAATGACATAACAGGTAATAAAATGGCATTAAATACAACTATCTAGCATTATAGATTATGTATCTATTAAATACATTATCTAGCAATAAACTGTGAATGTAAATGGGGTAAATGCTTCAATGAAAAGATATAGGATATCAGAATGGATAAAAAAACAAGACTCATCTATATGCTGCCTACAGGAGACTCATTTTAGACCTAAAGAAACCTGCATATTGAAAGTGAGACCAAAGACTGTAACTGAAGATGAAGAAGGGCACTATATCATAATAGAGTATCCAACAAAAAGATCTAACACTTATAAATATTTATGCCCCCAAATTAAAACACCCAAATATATAATTCAAATATAAAGAAACTCATTGATAATAATACAGCAACAGTAGGGAACTTTAACATCCCACTTACATCAATGGACAAATCATCTAAGCAAAAAATAACAAGGAAACAATGACTTTGAAAAACACAATGAACCAGATGGACTTAACTGGTATATTTGGAACACTCCATCTTAAAGCAGTAGAGTACACATTCTTGTCAAATGCTCATGTGACCTAGATCATATACTAGGTCACATATTAGGCTTCAACAAGTACAAAAAGATTGATATCATACCATACATCTTTTCTGACCACAAGACTATGAAACTTGAAGTCAACCACAAGAAAAAAATTGGAAAGACCACAAATACATGGAGGTTAAACAATATTCCACCAAAGAATGAATAGGTTAACCAAAAAATTAAATAAGAAATTAAAAAGTACATGGGAACAAATGAAAATAAAAACATGACAGTCCCAAATCTCTGGAATGCAGCAAAAGTGGTACTAAGAGGGAAGTATATAGTGATACAGGTCTACCCCAAAAGCAACAATAATCTCAAATAAACAACATAACCTTATAGGAGCAGGAAAAAGAAAAATAAATGAAGCCTAAATCCAGCAGGAGAAAGGAAATAATAAAGATTAGAGCAGAAATAAATAATAGAAACCAACCAACTAACCAAACAACCAACCAACCAACCAACAAACAAACAATGAAACAGTAGAATAGATCAATGACACTGGGAATTGGTTCTTTGAAAAAAAATAATAAAATTGACAAATCCCTAGCCAAACATATCAAAAAGAAAGGAAGGAAAAATGACCCAAATATATGAAATCACAAATGAAAGAGGAGAAATAACAACCAGTACCAAACAAATACAAACAATTATAAGAGAATATTATGAAAAATTATATGTCAACAAACTGGAAAACATGGAAGAAAAGGCTAAATTCCTAGAAACATCCAACCAAAACTGAAACAGGAAGAAATAGAAAACAGACTGAAAACCAGCAAGAAAATTGAATCAGTAATCAAAAATCTCCCAACAAACAAAAGTTCAGGTCCAGATGGCTTATGAAGAAAATTCTACCAAATGTTTAAAGAAGAGTGAATACCTATTCTTCTCAAACTATTTCAACAAATAGAAATGGAAGGAAAACCTCTGAACTCATTCTATGAGGCCAGAATTACACTGATTCCAAAACCAAAAAAAGACTCCATGAAAAAGAAAACTAGAGGCCTAAAGCCCTGATGAACATAGATGCAAAAATTCTCAACAAAATAATAGCAAATTGTATCCAACAATAGATTAAAAGAATCATTCACCACAATCAATTGGGATTTATTCATGGGTTGCAAGCATGGTTCATATTCACAAATCAATCAACATGATACACCACATTAATAAAAAAAAAAGATGAAATACATATGATCCTCTCAATAGGTGCAGAAAAAGCACTTGACAAAGTACAACATACAATCATGACAAAAACCCTCAACAAGGTAGGAATAGAGGGAAAATACCTCAATACCATAAAGGCTATATACAAAAGCCCCACAACTAATATCATTGTCAATGTGGAAAAACTGAGAGCTTTTCCTCCACACTCTGGAACAAGACAGGAATGTCTATTCTCACCACTGTTATTTAACATTGTACTGGAAGTCCTAGCCTCAGCCATCAGACAACAAAAAGAAATAAGAGGTATATAAATCAACAAAGAAGAAGTCAAACTTTCATTATTTGCAGATGATCTGAAACCGTATAGAAAACCCAAAAGACTCCACCAAAAAATTCCTAGAACTGATGCACAAATTCAGTAAATATGCAGGATACAAAATCAATGTACCCAAATCTGGTTCACTTCTATACACCAATAATGAAGCAACAGAAAGAGAAATCAAGAAATCAATCACATTTACAAGTGCGCCAAAAATCATAAGATACCTAGGAAGAAACCTAACAAAGTGGGCCAAAGACCTACACTCTGAAAACTATATGACTGATGAAAGAAATTGAATATGACACAAAGAAATAGAAAGACATTTAAAGAAATAAAAAAAACTCAGACATGAACCCACAACTACATGGTTAATTAATCTTTGACAAAGCAGGGAAGAATATCCAATGGGAAAAAGACAGTCCCTTCAACAAATGGTATTGAGAAAACTGGACAGCAACATGCAAAAGAATGAACCTGGACCACTTTCCTACACCATACACAGAAATAAATTCAAAATAGATGAACAACCTAGATGTGAGACAGGAAACCATCAAAATCCTAAAGGAGAACACAAGCAGCAACCTGTTTGACCTAGTCAGAACAACTTCTTACTGGATACATCTCCTGAGGCAGGGAAACAAAAGTAAAAATAAACCATTGGGACTTCATCAAGATAAAAAGCTTCTGCGCAGCAAAGGGAAACAATCAACAAAACTAAAAGTCAACCTCTGAAATGGGAGAAGATACTTGCAAATGACAAATATGATAAAGGGTTAGTATACAAAATCTAAGAACTTATCAAACTCAACACCTAAAAAACAAATAATCTAGTCAAAATAATGGGCAGAATTATGAATAGACTTTTCTTGAAAGAAGACATCCAGATGGTTAACAGACACATGAAAAGATGCTCAGCATCATGCATCATCAGGGAAATACAAATCAAAGTACAGTGAGATATCACCTCTCACCTGTAAGAATGGCTAAAATCAACAATAAACTTTACTACTTCCAAATTTATCCACTAACTCACTGTATTAGTAATCACTATGCTTAATGTATTTTGGAGATTATCAAACCAATTCTACAATTGATTTAGAAATACAAAGTAATGAGAATAATTTAGGACCATGGTGGATTAAATTAAAAAAAAATAGCTGGAGCATTTCCTTGAACAGATTTTAAACAACCACATTTTGGTTTCTAGTGTTCAACAACCACAGATGTTGGTGAGGATGTAGAGAAAGGGAAACCCTCTTACACTGTTAGTAGGAATGTAAACTGGTGTAGCCACTCTGGAAAACAGTATGGAGATTCCTCCAAAAGTTAAAAATAGAACTACCCTATGATCCAGACTTGCACTACTAGGTATTTACCCAAAGAATACAAAAATACTGATTCAAAGAGATACATGCACCCTGATGTTTACAGCGGCATTAGCAATAATAGCCAAATTATGGAAACAGCCCAAATGGCCATCGACTGATGAATGGATAAGGAAGAGGTTGTGAGTGTGTGTGTGTGTATATATATGTATACATATATATATTTATATATATATGTATACATATATATGTATATATATGTATATATACGTATATATGTATATATATGTATATATATGTATACATATATATATATACATATATATATATATATATATATATATATATATATATATATTTGTGTGTGTGTGTGTGTGTGTGTGTATAATGGAATGTCACTCATGAAAAAGAATGAAATCTTGCTATTTGCAATGATGGAGCTAGAGAGTATTATGCTAAGTAAAATAAGTTCATCAGAAAAAGACAAATACCATATGATTGCACTCATATGTGGAATTTAAGAAACAAAACAGATGGATATAGGGAGACCAAAAAAAGAGATATAGGCAAACCATAAAACAGACTCTAACTGTAGAAAACACACTGAGGGTTCCTGGGGAGAGGGTAGTGGGAGGGGATGGTAAAAGGGCAATGAGCATTAAAAGGGCACTTGCTGCGATCAGCACTGAATGTTGTATGTAAGTGATGAATTACTAAATTTGACACCTGAAACTTATATTACACTGTATATTAACTAATTGAAATTGAACTAAAAATTTGAAACAAAAGAAAGAAATAATTTTTACTAAGAGGGGCTCAGTTTGAATTGGCAGAAGAGTTATTAAGCCCAGAGGTAATTAAATAAAAATTATATACTCTCAAGAATATTTTAAAAGATAGAGAAAAATAAATAGGCCTCAGAGACCTATAAGGTAACAATTCAGTGTATTAACATATGTGTAATGGTAATTAGAAAGAGGAGATAAAGAAAGGAAAAAAAATGGGGCACCTGGGTGGTTCAGTTGGTTAAGTGTCTGGCTCTTGATTTTGGCGCAGGTCATAGTTTCACTGTTTATCAGATCGAGCCCCATGTCGGGCTCTGAGCTGCGTGGAGCCTGCTTGGGATTCTCTCTCTCTCCTCTCTCTGCCCTTCCTCTGCTTGTGTGCACAAGCAGTCTCTTTCTCTCTCTCAAAATAAATAAACATCCTAAAAAAATAAAGAAAAAAAAACCCTGAAGAAATAATGGCTGAAAACTTCTCAGATTTGATGAGAAACCACTATAATTCTAAGAACCATACATAGATACATGATAGTCAACTGCTAAAAACAAAGGTAAATAAGAAAATATTGAAAATAGACAAAGAAAAATTGGTTTATCATGTCCAAGAGAACATCAATACAATGAACATAGGATTTCTACTTTAAATAAATTAGAGACCAAAAGATAATCAAATGACATATTCAAGGTGCTGGAAGAACACACACACACACACACACACACACACACACACACACACACAAACCCTATGAACCAAGAATTCTATACTGCCAAAAATATTTATCTTTCTAAACCGAAGATAAAGTAAAACCATTTTCAGTTAATCACAGACTGAAAAATTTCATTGCTAACAAGGGATGAAACACTAAGGGATGTCCATCAAAATGAAAGACAATGTCTCCAGATGGTGACTCAAAAATAAAAGTCTTCACTAATTGTAAACATGTGGTTAATATAAATGACTGTATAGATGTATTTTTAAAAATAATTTATTGTTTTCACACTTTAAATATATATCATTGCTCAGGATAATAAATATAACAGTATATTCTTGGGTGACTAACATTTAAAAATATAGTATAAAATATAGTATATAAAAATATATTAGCAAAAAGAGAGGCACAGAATGAAGCTACATTTGAAAAGACTTCCATATGTTACTAGAATTAAGACAGTATTAATCCAAACTACTCTGTGAATCCTGAACATCCATAGCACTATCTCTTTTAACCCATCAATAAGCAAACAACTCCAAAATATATAGTTAAAATAAAAAAATAGAATTATAATGGTATGCTAAAAATTATTTACTTGACATATAGGAACAGTCAAGTAAGCAGAACAAAAAAGGAGATACATGAACATATAGCAAAATAGCAAATATAAAACCAATTATATCAATAATCACACTAAATATAAATGGTCTGGACACTCCAATCAAAAGACATAGATTATTATACTGAAGTAAAAAGCAAGATTTAAATATGTAACATATTTAAGAGTATACCTTAAATTCACTGACAAAATAGGTAGAAAGTGAAAAGAAAAAGTGTTCTACATAAACAGTATCAATAAGAGAGTTTAAGTGATTTTATTAATATCAGCAGAACAGACTTTAATGCAAATATTCTGAATGATAAAAAGAAATATCGCATAAAGATAAAATGGTCACTATATCAGAATGGTATAACAATTATAAATGTATACACATTTGAGAATAGAAACTTGAAATTCATCCATCAAAAACTCAAAAGATTTTAAAGAAATAAAAATTCCAACAATATTAGCTAGAGATGTCCTTTCTCCACTGAATAGTTGATAGAATAATTTAGGTGGAAAATCAGGAGGATATAGAAAACTCTAATAACACTATCAGTCAGCTTAACTGACATTTATAAAACACTCCAAACAAAATGCATGATACATATTCTTCTAAACTGCGTATGAATCATTCTACAGGAGAGAACCTACAGTAAACCACAAAATAAATCTCAATGAATTTAAATAGATTTAATACAAAGGATATTTCCAGACAAAATTGGAATCAATAAA
Source organism: Neofelis nebulosa (assembly GCF_028018385.1). NCBI lineage: Eukaryota > Metazoa > Chordata > Mammalia > Carnivora > Felidae > Neofelis > Neofelis nebulosa. The sequence goes on along the minus strand of NC_080795.1, from coordinate 30,975,681 downwards.
AAATAAAGAAAAAATGGAATTGAACTGAAAAATCAATCAAAATAAATCAATCATGAAAGTCTTCTCCAACATTTGAAAATTAAAAAAATTCATTTCTAAATCCTTCATTGGATAAGGAAGAAATCACAAAAGGATATTAGAAAACTTTATAGACTGAAGTAGAATTTAAAACATAATTGACCAAGTGAGAAACATATTTATACAAAAACAGTTAAGATAATCCCTAATAAATTATACAATAATACTTTTTCACATGAATAGCCTAGCAGGAAAATGCATGAAACATAATTGTCATACAATAGAAAATGAAAGAAACAACAACAAAAAGGAAGCATAGTTGAAAACTGTTTAGGATTCCCAGAAAACACAACTAAATTAATACTTGCACATTGACCCTATTTACGCTATATTGACCTATAGTGTTCAATATTTTCTATTACCCATATGTGGCTATTGAGCTCTTGAAATGAAGCTATTTTATAGCAAAGTGTGCTGTGATTGTAAAATACATACTGTATTTCAAAGAATTACTACAAAAAACAAATATAAGATAACTAATAATGTACATTAACTGTTATAATATTTTAGAATTATGCTCGAATGTTTATGAATTGTGAATAATAGGTGACTTTTACCAAATTCTTCATATCTCTAATTGACTAAAATAAGCATGCCTTCTTTGGAAAGTTAAGAAAAAATAGGGATATTGAAATTAAAATAAATCAGAAAGATCAAGAGAACATACTTACAACTCCTGTTAGAGCCTCATTAAGGAATTCCACACAGCAATAAAATATTTTTTCATACTCTTGAACATTTATAACACATTATTCTAGACCTATAATATTCTAGACTTTATATGGCATATTTTTAATATTAATTTTTGAAAAAATTTAATGTCTACTGTTGAGACAGAGAGATTGCAAGTGGGGGGGGGCAGAGAGAGGGAGACAGAGAATCTGAATCAGGCTCTGCACTGTCAAAGTAAAGCCCAATGTGGGGCATGAACCTACCAACTGAAGTCAGATGCTCAACTGACTGAGCTACCCAGGCACCCCAATATTAATTTATTTATATTTTCTATTCCCTTGTTTGATTGTAAATCTATTAGGTCAGGGTTCATGTCTTATTCCAATTTGAATAACACATGCAACTTCCTCAGTGGGTGATTAATGCCACTTATTGAAGGCTTTTGTTTTTTCATTTTTTTTAAAAGTAATCTCTGTGCCCAAAGAAGGGCTCAAACTCATGAACTCAAGATCAAGAGTTTCAAGCTCTACTGACTGAGCCAGACAAATGCCCCAGAAGGCTTTTGATTAGTAACTAATTTAAATGAAACATTACATTTCAAAGCCAATTGTTCATAAGTTTTAGATTATTATCACATAGCTCATTTACATTTAATAGATGAACATTGACTATATATCAAACTGATAAAAGCCTCATCTTTAGATAATTTGATTTTTAAATGTTTTATTGGAAAGAGATTTTGCACTGGCTGCCACAGAAAATGCCAAATTTAATAAAGCATTTGAAGGGTTAAAAATATATTTCTTTCCCAGTCTAAAGAAAGATTATATTTATTTCTAATGAATACAGGAAACTTGAGAACAGATATACTGTCTGCAGTTGAAGCACCAAAAACAAGGTTAATTTATTGTAATTCCAGTATAGCTAGCATACAGTGTTATATTAGTTTCAGATGTACAATATAGCAATTAAACAGTTCTATATGTTACTTAGTGCTCATCAAGATAAGTGTACTCTAATGCCCTTCACCTATTTCACCCATTTAAAAAAAAAAAGATGAAACATTCTGCAAGCAATGAAAATGCAATAAAAGAGCAAAATCTGAAGTGTACCACTTATCACAGAATCTCGCATTTAATATGTGCTCTACGAATATTTGCTAAATGTTAATAGCCTTATACCAAATGTCTTATTTTTAAGAACAAGTTTTTGTTGTCCAAATAGAAACATTTGTATGACGAAGTGTGCCTAGGCAGGTTAAAAACAGGAAGAAGCATTTCTCTCTTCTAAAGACTGAAGAGTCTATAACTTGCTGGAGACAGAAAAATGCAAGAGTTATTTTATCATATGTTTTCTCATGTATGACTGTGATTTAAGTATATATTTCTTTTTAAATTTTTTTAATCTTTATATTTATTTTTGAGAGAAAGAGACAGAATGTGAGTAGGGGAGGAGAAGAGAGAGAGGGAGATACAGAATCTGAAGCAGGCTCCAGGGTCTGAGCTGTCATCACAGAGCCCAATACGGGTCTTGAACTCATGAACCCAGGAACTGTGAGATGATGACCTGAGCCCAAGTCAGACGTTCAATTGACTGAGCCACCCAGGCACCCCGTTAAGTGTATATTTCTTATTATGATAAGAGGACAGTGCTCAAGGAAAATATGGGATCCTTTCCTTGTTAAAAAGGAATTAAAGTCACATAATGTATAATTCCAACAATATGACATTCTGTACAAGGCAACACAAAGGAGATAGTAAAAAGATCAGTGGTTGCCAGAGGTTAAGAAGGGGAAAGGGATAAATAGGCAGAAAATACAGAAAAATTTGAAGGCAGTAAAACTACTCTGTATCATACTATAACAGTGATTATACTTCATCACATATTTGTCCAAACTCATAGGATATACAACACTAAGAGTGAACGCTAAGGTAAACTATGGACTTTGGGCCATAATAATGTGTCAGTATAGGTTCATCAATTGTAACAAATGTACCACTCTGCAGGAGGGAGGGATGTTAATAATTGAGGAACCACTTGCATGTGTAAGGATAGGGGCTATAGGGAAACTCTACCTTCTGCTTAAAATTACTGTGAATCAGCTTAGTTGGTGAAGCATCCATCTTTGGCTCCGGTTATGATCTCATGGTTCATGAGTTCAAGCCACCCATTGGGTTCTGCACTGACAGCTTGGAGCCTGCCTCAGATTCTCTTTCTCCCCTCTCTCTCTGTCCCTCCCTGATTAGTCAGTCTCTCTCTCTCTCTCTCTCTCTCTCTCTCTCTCTCTCTCTCTCTCCTCTCTCTCTTTCTCTTTCAAAAATAAACACTTAAAAAATTACTGTCAATCTAAAACTGCTCTATAAAATGGAGAATCTAGGAAGAATATCAACAAATATTTACTACCTCACATATTTTATTATCCTGTTATTATATTATGTTGGTTAAATTTATGTCTATTTTAATAGGCTAAGCAATGCCTAGATAGCAAGTTAAGTATTATTTCTGAGCGTATCTGTGAAGGTGTCTGAAAGAGATTAGCATTTCAATTGATAGACTGGATAAAGAAGATCACCTTCATCACTGTGGGTGGGCACCATCCAATCTATTAAGAGCCTGAATAGAACAAAAAGGTATAGGGGATATGAATTTTCTCGTTTTGCCTGAGCTGGGACATTCATTTTCCCCTATTTCAGATGTCAGTGCTCCTGGTTCTCCAGCCTTGGGATTCAGATTGAATTACACCACCAACTTTCTTGGGTGTCCAGTTTACAGAAGCAGACCATAGCACTTCTCAATCACACTTCTATAATCATGTGAGCCAATTTCTATAATTAATTAATTTATAAATAAATCTATCTATTTTATTGGTATGTTTCTCTGGAGAACCCATATATATATAGATATATCTATATATATATATCTATATATATATATATATCTATATATCTATCTTAGTCACAAAACTAATTCAATTACCATATAAAAAATAACATTTGAGTGTTGGAAAATATATGTTTTGTTCTAAATAATTTTGAGTAAATAAAACAATCTTATCTGTCGAGAGAAAAAAAATCATTTTTTCCCTTTTGACTATAAATTGTACACAATTTCTAGTATACTAGGTATCATGAGCTCTAAAATGTAATTCCCCAAATATAGTTATTTATCCAACTGACAATTTTATACCTATGGTGGTTTAATTTAAAAATAAGAAAAGATAATTACACTTTTAATTTTCTCATTTTCTACAAAATAAAATGTTCCTGACAATAATCTTTTTGTTCTTTGAAAGAAAATTACTATGAGAGAGATGCCACTTTGAGTGGCATTTAAACAGGGTTTTTATTATGTAACACATAGATTATTTAAGTATTATAATTATTATAATTTCTAAACTCCTGTGGAAACTGATTTGATTATAAAATAAAGAAAAAAGGAACATGATTTTTTATTTGAATTAATTAAAAACTCTCATTTTCTGTATATATAATGTGGTTTTAGTTTCTATGCTTCTCTTACCTATAACTGCACAAAATGAATAGCTCACATTAAAATTTCTTTTTTTTTTTCTTTTTTTTTTTTTAAAATTTTTTTTTTTTCAACATTTTTTATTTATTTTTGGGACAGAGAGAGACAGAGCATGAACGGGGGAGGGGCAGAGAGAGAGGGAGACACAGAATCGGAAACAGGCTCCAGGCTCCGAGCCATCGGCCCAGAGCCTGACGCGGGGCTCGAACTCACGGACCGCGAGATCGTGACCTGGCTGAAGTCGGACGCTTAACCGACTGCGCCACCCAGGCGCCCCACTTTTTTTTTTTTTTAACGTTTACTTATTTTTGAGACAGAGAGAGACAGAGCATGAATGGGGGAGGGTCAGAGAGAGGGAGACACAGAATCCGAAACAGGCTCCAGGCTCCGAGCTGTCAGCACGGAGCCCGACGCGGGGCTCAAACCCACAGACCGTGAGATTGTGACCTGAGCTGAAGTCGGCCGCTCAACCGACTGAGCCACCCAGGCGCCCCTAAAATTTCTTTTTTAAGCAAAGAGAATCACTTTTCCCTTATCATTATATGACTACCATTTTCTCATCACACACTCCTCAAAACAGACCTCATAAGTTCCTCTGAAGCCTGCTTGTTGATTGCCATGAATTACTTCTCCTCAACAAATAACAACAAATCAAATCAGAGATTAAGTAGTAGTCTGAAAATGGTGTTCTCTGCCCATTTCCTTCTCTCCCTCACCACCTTCAGAGTCAATGCAAAGGGGAAATTCCTCCCACAGTGAGAAAACAATTGACTTAAAGTATAATTTTAATGTACTACACACTGTTCTTTTTCACTGTCTGTAGAATACCAAGTAATAGGATTTGTATTTGTGATGCATTTCTCAACTGCATTTACTGTTTTTTTCATATTAAAATGCAGAGATGTGAAATCATTTTCAATATAATAAATCAAGTATGTATTATATGTCTATAAGATAACCAAAACAAAGGCAGAATATGTTAGGAATGTAAAAGAGTATTGCAGAGCACTTATAATTGTAGATAAAGAAGTAGATTCTTAGCGGGAAAAGAGCTCTACATATAGGAAACAAATATTATTTGTAATGTTTTTTTTTAATTTATTTTGAGAGAGAGAGAAAGAGGGAGAACAAGTGGAGGAGGGGCAGAGAGAGAGGGAAGGAGAGAATCGCAAGCAGGCTCCGCACTGTCAGCACAGAGACTGACCTGGGGATCAAACTCAAAAACTGTGAGATCATGACCTGAGCCGAAAGCAAGAGTCAGACATTAACGAACTGTGCCACTCAGGTGCCTCACAAATAAATAACTTTGTAAATAAATCATGAAACACAGGACCAAATTCATTGCAAATTAATGTTTATCCTTCATATCTATCATATGAAGAGTTGCCTAATGGTTAAATGAAAATATTTGTGTTAACTCTACTGGTGATATGGGTAGCCTAAAGACTATTTCCTTCTATACTACTGCTAATCTGTGGTTCCTGGAGTAATAAAACCCTTCATTCATTTATTCAACAAATATCAATGCCTACTGTTCTAGACATTCAATAAAGATATAGTCCTTGGCCTTATGGAGCTCAGATTATAATGGAGGGATGCACTTTAATCAAAGAATCACAATACAGATTTAATTTAAAATGGTAAGAATTATGAAAAAATAAAAAGGGGTAAGAAAATAAATAATAGTTTATTCTACTCATAACAGAAGAGTTTAGAGAAATACCCCTGAAGTAAATGATCCTTAATTTAGAAATTAGAATTTATAGAATGAAATTAAGAATGAAATTTGAGAAACTAAGAGCATGAAAATGAGTAACGCATAGAACTAGAAAGGGTGGGGAAGAGGAAGAGTTAATGCAAAGATTCTGAGGCCAAAAAAGCACAATGTGAAAAAATTATCAAGGATAAAATGCAGATTAGAGTTGAGAATGGAAATGTTTTAGACAAACCTGGAGAAACAGACAAGAATCAGGTCAGAAGATCTTATGTTACATGTTATATTTTTTAATTATTAAAAAATAAAGTTATGGAAGTATTTTGGAGAAGAGTGTCAAAAGTAAAATTGTGCCTTAAATAGACCTTTTTTTTAAGATTAAGAAGGAATTAGAGGAGTGGAGGAGTGTATTAATATTATAGCTTTATCAGAACTGATTATTTTTTCCTTGGTGGGAACAGAGATCCATTGTTTTACTTGGGAAAAAATTAAGTTATGGAATTAATAGCTACTTTGTTGAGAAGATTAGGTCAAGGCCATCATGGCCTTGACCATAATTTAGCTGATTATGAAATTTATCTTATAAATAACCTATAATAATAATATTAAAGGTTTTAAATATATTGTTTATCAAACACTATTTAGTAATTATTCTGTTTGGATTATAGGAAAAAAAGGAAAGACTCTTCTGATAACACTGCCCACAAATACCTTACTGTTCTTAAACCCTTCCTGTGATGAGTTGAAGATTGGTGACACAGAATCTCTTGTCGATCACACAGCTTTATGTTGGCTGTTCTCAGTAAGGAACTGAGAGAAATGTCCATGACTGTATTTCTATTTTTAGTAGAATTAATATTTCATAAGATTCTACCTCTGTCTATTGCATTAAACTATAATGAACTGAATTATGCCTGACAGCTGTTTTCCATTTGTGTTACTTTTTCCTCACATAAAAAAATAATAATAGTTCACATTGCTTCAGGAACATAAGCTCTGCTTGACAGCTAGCTGATTTTCTGTCAGTAGGCTTGGAGTCTCAAGGAACATTTATGATGGATTAAGTTTAAAAAGCAAACAAATATCAATAAAATAAAAGAGTCTTCAGTCATCTATATTTAATTTTTCTTCACCTAAAGAATACATCTATTCTGGTCAAGTGTTAAATGGAGGAAGTATTTATCGAGCTGTGATTTAATTATTGGAATAGTTGGGCTATTTGTTAGCTGGATCTCTGAAATGGAATCAAAGTTTGGCTAATATTAAAAATATCCTGAAACAAACCTTGAATACTAACTAAATTTAATGAAGTGGTTCTCCAAGGAAATTCTAAGTTTTTCATTTCAATTTTACTTTTGATAAAATAAGTAGGATTGTTCAACACTAAGAAACATGTCTATTCTTTCAGATTTTTCTGTTATTATCAAGCCTGAAGACATTTCCTTCAATCAGATTTCATTCCTAGACATTTCAGAGGGTGCAGTTAAAATTCTTTGGCTTACTAATGAGCAGGGTGGCAGCAGTGATGGCCGTTGCTGCTGCTGCTGCTGCTTTTCCTCTTTCTCCTCTTCTTTCTTTTCCTTTTCCTCTTTCTTCTCCTCATGACATATATTTATTATTTCTTCATTTTTTTAATGTTTATTCACTTTTTTGAGAGAGCGTGTGAGCAGGGGAGGAGCAGAGAGAGAGGGGACAAGTGATCCAAAACAGACTCTGCACTGACAGCAACAAGCCCAATGTGGGGCTTGAACTCACAAGCCAAGCCGTGAGATCATGACCTGAGCTGAAGTCCAACGCTCAACCAACTGAGCCACCCAGGCACCCATGACACATCTTTTTTTAGAGAACTAAATGAATTTTACAATTAAATATATTCACCCATTGTCTTTCTTTTTTTTTTTTTTTTAACGTTTATTTATTTTTGAGACAGAGAGAGACAGAGCATGAACGGGGGAGGGCAGAGAGAGAGGGAGACACAGAATCCGAAACAGGCTCCAGGCTCTGAGCTGTCAGCACAGAGCCCGACGCGGGGCTCGAACTCACGGACCGCGAGATCATGACCTGAGCCGAAGTCAGCCGCTTAACCGACTGAGCCACCCAGGCGCCCCTCACCCATTGTCTTTCTTAACACCCCAATAATTCAACATCTATGGAAGCCTGCCACAATGCATAATTCTAAGTGAAGGTAGTCGTATTAAAAGTTATATAACTTCTTGAAAATGCATTCACATGCACTCCTTGCTATGGCACCTGTAGGAATATCCAGAAATCTTTAAAATCTTTGACTACCTTGGAGTAACTGGGATAGGACTTGCTTTCCTACTAATATAGTAAAGAGATCAGTATTTAAGGGGCACCTGGGTGGCTCAGTCGGTAAAGAGTCTGACTTCGGCTCAGGTCATGATCTCGCGGTTTGTGAGTTTAACTCAGAGCCTAGAGCCTGCATCAGATTCCGTGTCTCCCTCTCTCTCTGACCCTCTGCTGCTCACATTCTGTCTCTCTCTGTCTTTCAATAATAAATAAACGTTAAAAAAAATAAAAAAAGGTCAGTATTCAAAAAACTGTAAAACAACTGTTTTTAGATATTAGAAAAGAGGTAGTACAGGACTGTGGTACATTAGCAAAGAGAACACATATGGAAAGCCCCACATTTGCCTCAAATTTCTGCCCCAAGGCACTTTCTGGACTGTGGTACAGATAAATGGAGTCCAAGCATTTGCATATGGCCTTGCTGAGTTGAAGACTAAGAATGGAGAGTAAGAATAATGAGGGGGCTGATTTGTGAAGTATGATACAGTAGACAAAAGAGCTAAGCAGGAAGATAGCACCAGAAGTCTACATGACGGTTTCCAATCACCATTCTACTCTCTGTTTTTACAAGTTCAGTTTTTTGAGATTCCACTTATAAGTAACGTCATTCAACATCTGTCTTTCTTTGTCTGACATATCTCACCTAGCATAATGCCCTCAAGGTCCACCCATGTTATTGCAAGTGGCAAGATCTGCATCTTTCCCATGAGTGAATAATATTCCATTTTATGTATAAACCACATATTCTTTATTCACTCATTCATTGATAGATGCCACTTATTTCCACGTCTTAGATATTGTAAATGGCAGATACTGCAATTAACAGGGAAGTGTAGATATTTCTCTGATACTCTGTTTTCAATTGCATTGCTTTGTATATATACTCAGAAGTGGAATTCCTGGATCCACTTTGGTAAATTCTATTTTCCATACTGGCTGTATCAATTTATATTCTCACCAAAAGTGTCCCAGAGTTCCCTTTACCTCACATCTGTCAGCAACACTTGTTATCACTTGTCTTCTTGATGAGAGCCACTCTAGTAGGAGTGAGGTGATTTCTCATTGTGATTTTGATTTTCACGTTCCTGATAGTAATTATGTTGAGCATCTTTGCATGTACCTGTTGGCAATCTGAATGTCTTCTTTGAAAAAAATGTCTATTTAGCTCCTCTGACCTTTTTTATTTGATTGTTTGATTTGTTATTAACTTGCATAAGTTCTTTATATATTTTAGATATTAATCACATATCCAGTGTATGGTTGGCAAATATTTTCTGCCATACATAGGTTGCCTTTTCATTTTGTTGATGATTTCTTTTGCTCAGAAACTTTTTAGTTTGATGTAGTCCCACTCTTTGATTTTTGCTTTTGCTGGCTGTGCTTTTGGAGTACACCAAAAAAAAAAAAAAAATTGCCAAGACCAATGTCAAAGGGCTTCTTACCTATCTTTCCTTCTAGTTTTATGGTATCAGGTCCTATGTTTAAGTCTTTAATCCTTTTTGAGTTAATTTTTTAAGTGGTATAAGGTAGTTATCCAGTTATCCAGTTTTCCCAACACCCTTTGTTGAAGAGACTATCTTTTCCCCATTGGATCTTCTTGGATCCCCTGTCAAATACGAATTGACTGTATATACAATGATTTATTTCTGGCCTCTCCATTCTGTTTCGCTGGTCTCTGTGTCCATTTTTAGGCAAGTGCCATACTGTTTTAATTACTAAGGGTTTTTACTATAGTTTGAAATCAGGAAGTATGGTGCTCCATTCTAGCATTTATACCTACAGTGACAGATTGGCGTAACTATTTTTATAAATGTAACTGATGCCATTATGTAGTCAGAAAGTCCTCATTTGCAGGGCTTTTTAGAAATTGGGCAATCAAATATAACAACACAAAGGAACAAAGACAATTTGTATTGCACTTAAGGTAATAATTTTGGAGCTCCAGGTAATATAACAATTAATAGAATATGTAAAACATCATTTTTTGTCTACAAGACAGTTTAAACTTTAATTTGTTCAAATGGCTGCACTGATATAATAAAAAATAATCTTGGATAAAATTTCACAATGAAATACATATCTTTTAGGAATGGTCATAAGCATTTATTTTAAATTTTAGAATTTTAAAATTCAGTACAACTGAACAAAGAAAATAAAATATGTCCTTGAATTAAAATAGGTCACATGTCTTTGAAGGATTATTCATCTGTAGTGTGTGATTGTTTATCATGATCAAGGAAAGGTATGAGTTGAATTAAAATTAATACATCTTGCCTTTTTTACACAGGGTTGAAATGTGCAGTCTTAGGTTTCATCTCAACTTATATTTGTGTGCTGTAACTCTAAAAGTTTTTACCAATTTAGCTGTCATTCTATTTCACACTTATGGAATAATGAAAATGATAATCTACTTATAAAGTATTTGGAAATCCAGGTACAAAATTGCTGCAAAATACAAACTATTACTTTAGTAAGATTATTAAAAATATTGAACTCTGAGCATCTTGTTGAATATTTCATTTCAAAATATTTCATGTTAATATGTCTCCAGCTAATTTTTTTTTGGCTATACAGGATACACCTGCTTTATGTCTCTTCTGATAAATAACACTTTCCTACTTTTTTCTGTATTCTATAATTTGTGTTATTGAAAATGTGTTATTGAAAAATGTAAATCTTGTAGAATAGAGGCCTGGCAATGGCTTTGCCAAAAAACTTTCAAATCTCTATCGACAAACCTTGAAATTATTATTTGCAAAGTCAAGGTTGCATTTCCTCTAAATTAAATTTTGTTAGCCTATGTTACCAGCTCAGCCAAACTTGGTTTTACTTTCCCATTTTCTTTGAGAAAACTAATCACTTACTTTTGCATCTTTTAATATGCTTTTAAATTATTTCTGTGATTTAGCAAAGTCCTGAGAAGAAACTTGGAAAAGTATTCTTTTGTGTGCTACTAGTATAGATGCCTTTCACTAACTTTACCTGTCACTACGACAATATTGTACAAAAACTCTACTGGCAGTATGAAAATTAGTATAATTCATTGAAACAGAGATGAAGTTGAGCTGGTCCTTAAGGAAACTAGACTCTGAGACGTCACTTTTTATTTCACTGAGATATACAACCTATAGGTAAGCTTCTTTGGGTTTCTAATGCATTCTTTAATTATTTTATCATTAATCTTCACAAAAAGACTTATTAAATCTGTTTATATATGCTTTGACAACTAACACATGTAATAACGGGTGCTAATGATTCAGTCCATGTGTCATTAGATGGTATCTTTCATAATTCTTAGATTTACCCCATACTGTACTTATAAGGGAAGCTCTAATAGGTAAAAGAATATGAGCAGATATTCTGATATTAGAGAACAGTTAAATACAAATCCTTCATTTAAAAATATATTATTATGAACATATTTCTGATATCTTAATCATCAGGATAGGCTAATTTTTTTAATATGAAATTTATTGTCAAATTGGTTTCCATACAACACCCAGTGCTCATCCCAAAAGGTGCCCTCCTCAATACCCCTCACCCACCCTCCCCTCCCTCCCACCCCCCATCAACCCTCAGTTTGTTCTCAGTTTTTAAGAGTCTCTTATGTTTTGGCTCCCTTCCTCTCTAACCTTTTTTTTCTCTTCCCCTCCCCCATGGTCTTCTGTTAAGTTTCTCAGGATCCACCTAGGAGTGAAAACATACGGTATCTGTCTTTCTCTGTATGACTTATTTCACTTAGCATAACACTCCCCAGTTACATCCACATTGCTACAAAAGGCCATATTTCATTGTGGCCAATGTAGTATTCCATTTGTGGAATTTCTTTCTCATTGGCAAGTAGTATTCCATTGTGTATATAAACCACAACTTCTTTATCCATTCATCAGCTGATGGACATTTAGGCTCTTTCCATAATTTGGCTATTGTTGAAAGTGCTGCTATAAACATTGGGGTACAAGTGCCCCTATGCATCAGCACTCCTGTACCTCTTGGGTAAATTCCTAGCAGTGCTATTTCTGGGTCACAGGGTAGATAGGATAGGCTAATTTAAGGTAGCAAACGTCCCCTAATCCTAGTGACTTAAAACAGTTTATCATTTTTTTTCTTATGCTATATGCCCATTGAGGTTTATTTAGGGAAATGTAAACTGTTCATTCAAGTAATTCATGGAAAAAGTTGAGTGGCAGCCAGAATTGAATATTCTCTGTAATTATTCCAGAAACCAAGGCGAGCTTTAGAAGATTTTGAACTTGCAGTTAAAACTAGTGAGTTAGTTATAGTTAGTCACTTAGGAAGTACCTCTAACCTGTGTTCAGATGGAAAAGTGTTGCAAATATTTGATGAGAAGTTCTATTGACTACTATATTTATATATCTGAATCCTTTAAAGAAGAAATAATAATACCCATGTCATAGAACTGCTTCTAGGAGTTATTTAGATATTGAATGTAGAATTCTTATCATGATGTAAACTACTAAACTTAGCATTATTTTATCATAATCATTTTTATTTTCAATGATCTGGTAAAAAGAGAATGGCCTGCCATTTATAGCACTGTCTTCTCTTATATTTTTTCCTGGAAAATACTGAAACCAATAGTAATTTATTTTTTCACATTGTGAGAAAAATTAAATATTCTTTTTACAAGGTTTCTGATAACATATGCTTTTTCTCACTTTTCCACATCCTTGATTCCATATTCACAATAAATATTACAGATTTAAAAAATAAAATTTCAAACCAAATTATAATATATATTAGAAAACAACTGTATTTTAGTATTGTTAGTCTTTTATCTCTAATTCTTGCAAAGTTAAGTATATTAACCTCAGCTTACAGATGGGGAAACATATGTTCACAAATAGAAAGATAGTTGCAAAGTGCCACATAGGTAGCAAATAGCATAGTGAAAATTTGAAGATAAGCCTAACTCCAGAATTAAACTTTTCAAAATATACATTTCTCTGCTTAACAAACTGCTTAGTGCCTTATGGTTTATAGTTAAATTCAGTACACTTGTTTAATCTTTCCCATGTTAGACAGGTATCATTTGCATGATACTCATTTTGTAGGATAAGCACATTGAAGTTCAAAGACATAAAAGTTACTGGCTAAGAATCAAACAAATAACTTTTGATATAGTTGTTTTTTTTTTTAAATTAATCAATATGCTCTGACCTGAGACTTGGGATTTATTTTTATTTTATGAGTGTTTTGAAAAGTGGCAATAATGCTTATAAAAAATAATGTGCAGAAGAAGGCTCATAGTTAAATAAGCTTAAAAAAGATTTAGCCTTACTACAGGCTCTCAGAGATTTTAATATCTCAGTGTATATTCTGACTCTCCAAGAAGTGAATATATAAAACAATATAAAGGTTTATGCATTTCCCCATTAGGAATTTCATACAAGCAACCACAGGGTATTTAACTACATATGTGTGTGTGTGTGTGTGTGTGTGTATACATATATATATATATATATATATATATATATGTATACACACACATATATATATTTGCTCTTTACATACCGTTAGAGTAATCTTTCATTCTTAAAATCTTTCCTATTAGAGATTTTCTGTTTCTTATTTTTCTTGCTTTCCTGCTTTTTTTTAAGAGGGGAAACAGATACCATTCTGATTAAACAGAATGGAATTATAAACTACTTTTTTGTAACCTTATTTTTATTTAATGGATGGAAAAAAGTGTTTTTCCAGAAGAACCACATTTTTTAATTAACAGAAAACTATTTGAAGATTCAGACATGATAAAAATAATGATTGTGATTATTTTACAGACTCCCATAGTTTATTTTTAAACAACCATTTCAGAGAACTTACTCCTTAGAGAACTATTTATGGTGTGTAAACATGACGCTAATTTAATGCAAAACTGAAGGTATAAATTATATAACTTATATTCCTCCTGAAGATGATATTCATGTTGACATTGCAAAATTCTTCTGGGGCATGCCTAAGAAAGGTTCCCAGGAATAAGTTTACACCAAATATTAATGTGTGCATGAATTATATAACATTTTAATGTAGAGAAGTGAACTTAACTTCCTTTGTGATTTAAAATTAAAATTAGGGCAGGGTGCCTGGGTGGCTCAGTCTGTTAAGCATCCAACTTCAGCTCAGGTCATGATCTCACATTTTGTGAGTTTCAGCCCCACATCAGGCTCTGGGCTGACAGTCCAGAGCCTGGAGCCTGCTTTGGATTCTGTGTCTCCCTCTGTCTCTGCCTCTCCCCTGCTTGTGCTCGCTCTCTCTCTCTCTCTCTCTCTCAAAAATAAATAACATTAAAAAATTTTTTTAATTAAAATTAGGGCAAATTTAAAAGACCAGAAGGGGCTAATCAGACAAAAATGTTAAGTCTTGACAGAGAGTGGAGAAGCAATGGAAGAAAAGGGGGGATGGGGAAGGCAGTAGTATAGTATTAGGCAGTGGAGGAAGAAACTACAGAAACCAAATTTGCATTCAATATGGAGAAGAATTAGAATTAAGAGTAGCATATTCTGGAGCTGAACATATATTGAGGAAATGCAAAAAGAGAATATTGAGCCTATAATTCAAGAACCAAATGTCTGCAGATAAAGAAACTGCAACAGAACTCAGGCCTCTGAAAACTGGTACGTAGGCCCTAGTTTTCAAGAGTGCATCTTAAGGAGGGTTGACTAGCTGCTACAATGAATCTGGCCATAATTCACAGGAAAAGCACATCTACTACTTAAAATGTGTTACCTCATTTGTTTTCCTGTTTATAATTTGTGCCCTTAGACCCTCAGATTATAAAAGTATTTTATGAATGAATAGAAGGCTCCAAGTGGGATGATTTGACAGATTCATTTTAGTGGCCTTTGTTATGGAAATATCTATGCGGCTAGGTGGTTTTTCCTTCATCATGACAAGAATGGCTATATAAATCATGTGATCTCATTCATGTCATTACCAGGTCTGAAGCCAGTTAAAATAAATGATAAAAGACATTTTATGTCGAACAACTTGAGTTTGCTTTCATTTACATCAGATTTCACTGGCCTAAAAATGGAAGTTCAGAAAAGCACAAGTTAGGGTCTTCTATATCTTTCAAATTTATTTTATTAATTTAATTTAATTTTTCATATATATTTTAGCTTATTTACCTTCTGCTATTTTGGGGACAACTTGAAGAAAATGCTTTCTGACTTCTTCAGAATCATGGAAGAATTTTATTTTGCAATTACCTAAGAGAGAAAACAAAGATATCCTCAGTTCACCCAAATCCTTTATTAAACAACATTATAAGTGAAAAATCTGTTTCCCCTGCTATTATCTGAGTACTCTGCTTAAAGAAACAAATAAACACCCTGACAGTTGACTGACAGGAAATATGTTTTGTTTCCTTTTTTATTCCAGCTTCATTATTTGCCATGGAGATG
The DNA here is from genome assembly GCF_028018385.1 of Neofelis nebulosa. Classification (NCBI taxonomy): domain Eukaryota; kingdom Metazoa; phylum Chordata; class Mammalia; order Carnivora; family Felidae; genus Neofelis; species Neofelis nebulosa. Next base: position 30,959,955 of record NC_080795.1, on the reverse strand, counting down.
AATTCTTGAAGTGACAGTTTGTGTTCATTTCAGTTCAGCTGCTCATTGACTTGTGCAACATCAAAATCCTTTCCAAAATGAAAAAAATAAAAAAAAAACCACTGATACCTAGATATGATTCAGCACCAAGCAATTTACATGTTAGGCAAGGACTCTTGGTATTTAAAGATAAAGGCATTTTGAAAGTCCACTGCATAATCTCTAAAATTTTCATAATTCTGGTTTGGCAATAGATCCTATTAAACTGCCACCACTTATTAATGGCAATCACAATCTAGAGTCCTTGAACACAGACACCCTGTATCTCATTAAGGCATCTCTTCCCATTTTTCCCGCAAACATGACATTTAGAAGACCATTATATGACTTACATAGATAATTGCTACAAGGTTCTAAGCCGCCTTGATCCTGCTCTGGCTTAGAGTTGTCAGCCTACTGTCAGCACATTCCAGTAGAGCTCTTATTAGTTAAATATTCTTGACAGTGCCTCACAAATACTATGTTTTTAAAATTCGAAAAGTTTAAACAGCTTGACATTTTAAAGGGTATCACTTTCTTTCCTAGAATAATTATTGCCAGTGTCAATAATGTATTTTTTTAAACCTGTGTATGAACAATAAAAATGTTAGTTCATCTTCTACAGATTTATTTTTAAGAAATAATGTGTACTGTTATAAACAGTAGGTGATATAATTATAAACCTGGTCTTTTTTTGCACATATAATTATTCCTCAATGCTTATTATTCTAAAATCATGTAACACAAGACAAAACTTGAATAAAATAGAATTTAAAGGTCTGAAAGTTGAGATAAAAACTAAATTCATGGCAAAACTGCAAGTCTTCACTTCGCTTTGAATGTTGAAAAAGGCTAATTAAAGTTTTAGTCACAGAGAGAGGTAAATCAGGTTGGAAAACTCCTTGTATTCTCACCCACCTTTGAATCCAGGCCTATGATTAGAAGAATAAGAGTGATTTCCATATCTCTAAAGTAAGTGTAGCAAACACAGGAAAATAAATGGAAGGGACACTGCAGAAAATATATATTTTTCAAATGTGAGTAGATTTCCAAATAAAACAGTAAAGGAAGGTAATAATTATTTAAAGGACTTTTAATGATGCTTAATCATATATATTTGAGAATTAAACTAAACACTTTGCAATAGATCTGCATGTAAGAATATTTATCTCTCAAAGTCCAAGAAATGGGCTTCTTTTTAAACTGTTCTGGGAAGCAGAGGAACTTTTTAAGGCAAATAAAATTCCAGCGTTGAACCAGATTTTTCCTGAAAGTTCTTCATACTGAACAAAAGCTGTTTTTCTGAAACTCATATTTATGGTTGTGGCAGCAAAATGACCTTGCAAAAATATGCACACTCTAAATCTTGGAACCTGTGGATATAGCATGTTATATGGCAAAGAGTACTTTGCACATGTGAATAAGGTTAAGGATTTTGAGAAGGGGAGATTATCATAAACTAATAGGGTGTGATGAGTCTGTTAACATAAGGCCTTAAAAAGAAGAGAATTTTCTCCAGTCAGAGGTAAGAGACATTAAGCAGAAGTGAAGGTCACAGAGACTTAAACGATGGATGAGAAGGACTCAACCCTGCCATTGCTGGCTTCGAAGATGAAGGCCACAGGCCTGGGGGCACAGGAGGCCTCTAGAAGCTGAGAACAATATTCTGTTGAAAACCAGTAAGGAAATAAGGCCTTAAAGCTTAAAGTGAATGGGGGTGAATTCTGACAACAAACTGAGGGAGTCTGAAAATGAATTCTCCTCCAGAAACACCAGATAAGAGTTCACCTATGCCCTCCAAAGCAAAGCAAACAACCAAGCCTACCTGGATTTCTAAAATAGTGATAAATTTATAATAGTGATAGTGATAGATTTATAATAATCACAGAATAGTGATAAATTTGTAATAATAAATGTATAGTAATAATAATGACAGCAATATAAAATAATGCAATGTCCAATGGTTTTGTCTTCTGGCACTGCATAGAAACTCTGTAAGTCTCAATCCAACTCCCTGGAATTATTTTAAGTTTTCAAAAACAACTTAATGTCTTTGACTCTGCCTTCTATTCCCCAAGCTATAACCCTAAATTCTTTGAATTATTCCTGCGTTCCTCAAAAGCATTAATTAATCTCTCTTTGCATAAACTTTGCTTTGTCAGTGCCAATCATAAAGCACGGTGCTCTGGGGCGCCTGGGTGGCTCAGTCGGTTGAGCGTCCGACTTTGGCTCAGGTCATGATATCATGGCTCCTGAGTTCAAGCCCCACGTCGGGCTCTGTGCTGACAGCTCAGAGCCTGGAGTCTGCTTCGGCTTCTGTGTCTCCTTGTCTCGCTGTGCCCCTCCCTCATTCATGCTCTGTCTCTCTTTCTCTCAAGAATAAATAAAACATTAAAATTTTTTTTTTAAAAATAAAGCACAGTGCTCTGTATTAAAGACAGTGATTGAGAAGTGAACTGACTGAAAAGCACACTTACTTAACGGTGGAAAGTTGTAACAATGCAAGATTTTTTTTTTGGCAAACATTTCATACTGTTGGTGGTTTAGCTGTGGTCAATTTATATCTTTGGATATTTCTCACATAAATTTCTCTAATTTTATTTTATTTTCTCTAATTTCTCTATTTTATTTAAATATCTCTAATTTATTTCTCACATAAATTTCTCTAATTTATATCTTTGGATATTTCTCACATAAATTTCTCTCTTTGCATCCATTCTTAAAATGATCAGTCAATTTTTTAAAGTCATACCCATATAAACACCAAACACTTCTGCCACCTATACACATACAACTATTTTTGGATCATACAATTTTCCTCTTATTAATTTTGGTCCAAAACCAGTAAGTCAAGACTATTCAAATTACTATACTTCTTTGATTCAAAGAAATAACCAATATATTTTAATAACATATTTTTATGGAAAAAAATAATCAAATTAACTATGCACATCCATCATAGGTTATATTTCAAATTAGGAATGCTAAAACGTGAAATGAAAATTTTCTTAGTAATGTAATATATAAATCATGTGTGTGTGTATGTGTGTGTGTATGGCTTTACACATATAACTATATACACACATATTTTAAAACAATTATATATATATATATATATATATATATATATATATATATATATGATTTGATGTAGTGAATATGACCTTATTTGGAAATAGTATCTTTGTAGGTATAATTAAGGATGTCAGGATGAAGTCATCCTGGATTTAAGGTGGGCCCTACATCCAATGACAAGTGTCCTTTTAAGAGAAAAGAGAAGATTTGAGGCAAAGAGGCACACAGAAAGGAGAAAGTCACATGAAGATGAAAACAGATTTGAGTGATGTGTCTATAAGCCAAGGCACACCAAGGATAAGAAAGGCACAGAAGAGATTTTCTCTTAGAGCCTCCAGAAAGAACCAACTTTGCCAACAGCTTGACTTTGGACTTCTGGCTCCAGAAGTGTAGGAGAATAATTTCTGTTACCAAGCTTGTAGTAATTTGTTATGGCAGTCCTAGGAAACTATAATACAGATTTTGTTACCCAGAAGGGTGAGCATCTATAACAAGTACCTGAAAATGTGGAGTGGCTTTGAAATTGGACAATACACAGAGGTTGGAAGAATTTTGAGGCACTTAAAAGAAAAAGCCTAGATTGCTTTCCAGGGTCTACTGGTGGAAATATAGATTTTATAAGTGCTTCTGGTGCTGTATGAGAATAAAATGAATAACATGTTACTAGAAACTGAAAAGAGGGCATTCTTTATTATAAAATTGCAGAAAACTTGGTTGAACTCTATTCTAGAGTTGTATGAAAAGCAAATCTTATAGGTAAGGAAGTTGGATATTTAACTGAGATTTTCTAGGAGTGTGTGTAAGGTGTCACCTGGTTTATTCTTGATACTTACAATAAAATGGATAACACTCTTGTTTAATAGTATGGGTCTCCTTGACATGCACAGAAGATCCACAAAGTTTTGAGAATGTTATATCTGCTGAAAGTTTGCTAGGCTGGACTGAAAGATGCAGAGATGGGATAAAATAAAGGAAGACTGTCAGACTTCTAGGATTCTATAGTTGAGAAACAGGCTGGTAGGGCTATCTGACTATGAGGATGTGCTAACTTTCAAGAAAAGGAATAAAGACTTGACAGTAGGGACACCTAAGTGACTGAGTTGGTTGAGTGTCTGACTCTTGATTTCAGCTCAGGTCACAGTCTCACAGTTTGTGAGATCAAGCCCTGAGTCGGGCTTGCGCTGACAGTGCAGTCTACTTGGGATTCTCCCTCTCCCTCCCTCTTTCTCTGACCCTCCCCTGCTTGCATGCACACAATCTCTCTCTAAAAAATAAATTAAATTAAAAAAAAAAGACATAAAGGTCAAAACCAGAGAAACAGAGGCAAAGGTCAGACAATCATGCCCTGAAAATAAAGACCAAAGTAACATTTGTAGGCCCAGAAGATGGAGAATCAACCACAGAAGATTATTCTCTGTCACTGAAACCTATAGGAATTTGTCCTGAGTTTTGAATCTGCTTATGACTAGGGACTCTTTCATTCCTTCTAATCTCTTTTTTGGGATGAGAATGTCTACCTTTTACCTACCATTCTATTTCAGAAGCACATAACCTGTTTTCTAAATCACAGGTCTGCAGCTGAATAGGCATTTTGTCCCAAGATGAATCATAACCAGAAACTCAAATACCTGATTTAGATTATTTAGATAATGGCATATGAGACTTTTGGAGTTAATGATATTTATATGAGATTTTAGACTTAAGGTTGATTATGGAAGGTAATAGATTCATGGGAATATTGGGGTTAGTGAATTTATTTTACATATGGGTTGAATACGAATTATTAAAATTGTAGTTGGTTGAATAGTGCTTCCAAAAAATATGTCCAACTCCTAATTCCTGTGAATTCTGACATTTGGAGAAAGGATATTTGCAGATATAATTAATTTAAGGGTGTTGGGATGAGATCATCTTGGATATAAGATGCACCCTAAATCTAATAACTGGTGTCCTTACAAGAAAAAAGGAGAGGAAATGTGAGACACACAGACATATTGAGGGGAGAAGGTCATATAAAGATGAAAGTAGATATTGTAGTGTATAATATCCACAGGCCAGGGAATACCAAAACTTGCTATCAGCCACCAGAAGCTAGGAGAGAGGCATGAGTAATGGTTTTTCCCTAGAGGCTCTAGAAGGAGCTTGTCTCCTTAATGACACTTTGATTTTGGACTTCTGGCCACCAGAATTGTAAGACAATAAATTTATGTTGGTTTAAGCCATCAAGTTTTTGGTAACTTGTTATAGCAACTCTAGAAAAGTAATGCATACAAAAACACTACAGTTAAGTACTTATAAATTAATTTTTAGGAATTCATTTATACATTAATTCACTAAAATGTATTTATTAGAAATCCTTTCTGTGCCAGAAAACATGCTAATTCTGAAGATACTCAATTTTATGGAAAAAGAACCATGTTCACCAAAATAACAAAATATTTGATGTATTAATGAAATGTCACAAGAACAAACATAAAACTGCAGTACTAATATACACTTTGAGTGAGACTATATTTCTGAGTGTGTAAGTGGGGTGTTGAGATCATCACTATGATGTAGAGATAGGTGGGCTTCACTCTAAAGGGTCAACTGAGTTAACTAAGTATAAAAAGGGAAGGTGGAGCACTCAAAAAATGGAGACTTGAATTTGCAAAGCATTTGCGGCAATAAGCATCAAGTATGACAGGGACTAGAAGGTAGTAACAGGCTGGAAAGGAGATAATGTTGTTGTGCAATTGGAGGAAGAAGTGGATAAATTCACTAAGCATTTTTCAATCTTTTTCTGCCAACCAATAACCAGTAAGAACACTCTCCCAATCTTCAAAATTCCATACAGTTACTTTCCCTATTCTCTCAAGTTAGAGTATAGTCTATGGGTTAGGTTAGACCAGTCAGCATTCATCACTAGTATTTAATCAGAAACCAGAGCAAGAAAAATTAGTAACCCCTCAGACACCTTTCCAGTTGGGAGAGTAAGGAAAACAGCAACAAGTATATCTAGTTTCCAGGAGCAGTTTTGGAACCAGTGTCTAATGATTAGTGTCAATGGTATCTCGTGTCTAGAGGCAAAGTCTTTATGCTGAGTATCAGCAGCAAAGTATCTTCACGGAACCCATTTTATGGTTTGATTTGGGTCACTGTTCCTAGCTGTATGGCATCAGAGTGGTTCTCTGTCTCTCCAGAAAATTCTGTGAGCTATCGAATATATTTTAATACTTTGTTTTTGGCTAGAGTGTTTTCTCTGTTTTTAGAATTAAGGGACCAGACCATTTTGGGTGTGAGGACCACTCTAAGGTTGAACAACTTTATTCTAGTGTTGTACACAGAAAATATTGGCACTGAGATTGGAAATGGTCATATCCGATTTTTGAAATATCACTCTGGTATATGCCAGAGATAATGTAATAGACCAACTGGGAGACCGTTTCAATTGTTCAGGCAAGAGAAAAGATAGTTCGTCAAGAACTGTGGTGGAGGACATGGAAAGAAGTACCTGCATTCAAAAAGTATTTGAAGGAAGAAACTGACAGAGTTTACAATGAATAGCAAAAGGGTCATGGATGACCTTACACTTTTTGGATTGCAGAACTGACATTAATTTAAATAGGACACACTGGGGGGCACCTGGGGGGCTCAGTCGGTTAAGCGGCCTACTTGGGCTCAGGTCATGATCTCGCGGTCCGTGAGTTCGAGCCCCGCCTCAGGCTCTGTGCTGACAGCTCAGAGCCTGGAGCCTGTTTCAGATTCTGTGTCTCCCTCTCTCTGACCCTCCCCAGTTCATGCTCTGTCTCTCTCTGTCTCAAAAATAAATAAACGTTAAAAAAAATTAAAAAAAATAAATAGGACACATTGGAAAATGACCCATTTGGGGGGATAAGAGAAGGGGATGACTAATGAATTTAGTCTGAGCAGGCTGCATTTGTTTTTGAGATACCCCACAGGAGCTGTCAAACTGAAAATTGAATAAAAAGACCTCAAAACCAGAGGAGATAGTCGGGCAGAAATAGTAAGTATAGGAATCATCTGTGTATAGGTGGTAATCGAAGCCAGTGACATGCAAAGAAGAAAACATATAATGAGAAGAATCTAAAGAATAGATTTGAATCTTGAGGAGTCTATAAAGGAGCAGCCAGAGACATAAGACAGAAGAAATGAAAAGAAGGAAGTTGATATCTAGGCATATATTTTTCCTTTCTTTTCCTTTCTCCTTCCTTGTTTCCCTCCTTCCTTCCTCCCTCACTTCCACCTTCCCTCCCTCCCTCCTCCCTTATTCATTTCTTTCTAATATTTAATATCAACAAATGTTATTTTTTCTCTTACAGGAAGGAATTGGCTATTTTAAATAGATACAGAATTGTACTTACTACATTACTCTAAACTAAAATATCAAGAAGAAACGTTAGAGCAAATCATTTGGTCTATTCCTGTTTATAAGTTCCTTAGTAAAATAGATCGAATAACTACTGCATTGTATATTTAGTAATAGCTGACATTAAATGAACACCACATTGCATTATCTTATTTAATGGTCACAATATTCCTATTTGCAGTGAATGGTTATTTTAAATTTTATAAATGAAGGAAGTAAGGCATAAGAAGAGATCCTTGAATCCGGTTCTGATTCACTTCAAAGATTATACTCTTACTTGTTGAGTTGCTTTTTTTTAAATTAATTAATTTATGTTGAGAGAGAGTGAGAGGGTAGAAAAGGGGGAGAGAGAGAATGGGAGAGAGAGGATCCCAAGCAGTTTCCAAGCTGTCAGCACAAAGCTCAATCTCAATCTGTGAGATCATGACTTGAGTGGAAACCAAGAGTTAGTTGCTCAACCAACTGAGCCACTCAAGCACCCCTTGTGAAACTATTTTATCTCCCAATAAACCACTTCCGCAACAATTATAAGGTATTCCTGTATACAAGGTCTTATATGTTTTATATACATAGAACTTCCTCTGGGCCTATAAAAAGTAAAATAAAGCCTTTTAAAGTTTTTTTTCACTAAAAATATAGAACTTCCCTACGACCCAGCAATTGCACTACTAGGCATTTATCCACGGGATACAGGTGTGCTGTTTCGAAGGGAAACATGCACCCCCATGTTTATAGCAGTACTATCAACAATAGCCAAAGTATGGAAAGAGCCCAAATGTCCATCGATGGATGAATGGATAAAGAAGGTGTGGTATATATATACAACGGAGTATTGCTTGGCAATCAAAAAGAATGAAATCCTGCCATTTGCAACTACGTGGATGGAACTGGAGGGTATTATGCTAAGTGAAATTAGTCAGTCAGAGGAAGACAAAAATCATATGACTTCACTCACATGAGGACTTTAAGAGACAAAACAGATGAACATAAGGGAAGGGTAACAAAAATAATATGAAAAACAGGGAGGGGACAAAGTAGAAGAGACTCATAAGTATAGAGCAAAAACTGAGGGTTACGGGAGGGGTTGTGGGAGGGGGGATGGGCTAAATGGGTAAGGGGCACTAAGGAATCTACTCCTGAAATCATTGTTGCACTATATGCTAACTACTTTAGATGTAAATAAAAAAAAATAAAACAAGTTAATAAAAAATATAGAAGTAGTATTTAGGGTAAACTGAGACCAATATTTAAAATATTAAATATTACACAATATTAACTGTAACTATTCTTAAGTTCCCAGTATCGTGAGGGCAATATTATAAGAAATCTTTATTATTTGTCAGTTACTTGACAGCACATGCAAAAGAAATGTAGAATCACTAGGAGACATCAGAATGCAATAAAATCAAATTATGGAGATTGAACTTATTTATGTGCTTTTATGTATTTTTTGTTCATAGTTATGTCAGAGAGAAAGTCTAGCCAGTTTTCAGCAGGAAATTCAACAATGTATCATGGGATAGTTCGTCAATGACTTAAATAAAATCACAGAGAGAATATTTTCCCCTTTTCTTCCTCCCTCCCTCCTCTCCCCTCCTCTCTCCTCCCCTAAACACCCTTCCACCCTCCTTTCCTCTCTCTCTCTCTCTCTCTCTCTATCTGGTCAGTTAATTGCTTCACAAAACAGAACTGCCTCTCTCTAATAGATGCCGAACTGGACTACATTACTCCAAACTAAAATACTAAACAGAAGACATATGGAATAGCAATAAAGCTCAAGATGCTGACAAAACAGGCTATAGATATAAAATCTATAGATTTTATATATACATATATATGTATATACATATATATATATAATATATATATATATATTATATATATATATACACACATACACACACAAACATATATAGACATAGATAATGAAAACAGGAAATGTAAATTCCAAATCTGAGGATCAAATGACCAGCTGATGAAAAATGAACAGGAGCACTTTTTAAGAGTATTCTATATGGAGTGCATGAAAACAGTTTGTCAATGCAATAGAAGTTATTGATATGACTTGGATGCCCAATTAAAAAGTCTGTATTTCATGAGAGATAAAGGTAACATCACAACAGGTTTATACTTAGTACAGGCCTCCTATTCTTTTAGCATAATATTGACAAATTTAAATAGTTTTTCCTTGAAAAACTAAGGGAAAAAAAACAAACCAAATTCACTTACATTCTCCATGATTTCTTCTGCAAATTATGACTCTGACAATTGGAGTTAAAAAAAAAAGAATTACAATAATGAAAAACAGGCAATAAATGATTCAAGGTGACTTCCAAATGAAGATGTGAGGGCTATTTAAGCATGATATAATAATAGCATTCAGATTTACAAAAGAATCCCATTTTATAATAACAGTGATTGTCTATGTTGAAGATACAATAACTGAAAATCAGTTTAATTTGAAGCAAATGTAATTCGAATTATATGAAAAGAATTACTAATGAATACCAAATATTTAAGTAGGAACAATAGATTTAAAGGTCAAGAATTCATCCGTGATGTTAAATTAAGCATTTTAACTTTATAATTATTCAGTTCAATTTTTCTTACTAAAAATTTCATAATTATGCCCAAATTATAAAGTATAGCAATACTATTTTAAGAATCCTGGCATCAAATGCTAATGTGTCTTTATACCATTACCAACCTATTTTAAATGCAAAAAATTCCATTGAATTTGTCTTCTCATCAATGTTACTTGTGTCTTCTGAGTAAACAGAAGAAAATTATAACTTTGCACTTCGTCATCCTAAAAATCTATTAGCATGTTATAATCCTGGCACTATCAGCTTATGTTGAAATGGAGGCAAAATAATATTCTGAGGGAAGGGATAGGTAAAATGGTAATACTTAACTTTCCTTTATAGCATTAGTAATTCTATTAATTTATGATCCTCCTCCCTCCACATTTCTGTTGTTATTAGAATTATCTCTTGGACACAACATCTACCCTTGCTGTTTCTTCTTCAACTTAATCAGATGCCAAATTTATGTTATGGAAGATTATCTGAACCTTAAAACATAATAAAATGAAACCAAACTCCAAAATAAAAATTTTCTGTGCTAAGATGCACATACAGACACTTAAGCATTTAGATTTTATCATAAATTCATATATCATACTGTGAATTATTAAATAAAAAAAATAACTAAAAATTAGTGTCCAAGAATATGAGTCATGTAGAAAAAAAGAACTTTTATTATAGCCTCTTATATAGAAGCAACAGTTTGAAGAATTGTGAAGTATTTTTAGAAAACTAAGACAAAAATAGGTGAAAATTGAAAGCAACAACAAGTTTAGTTGTTTGGGGAAAGAACCAGAAGTGACAGGTTTCTGAAAAATATTACTCTCAGCTAGAGATTTAATTTAGTCTCAGGGGGAAAAAAAGGTACAAAGAAAAGTCATTGTTGTGCTAATTTAATGTTATCTGAGGAGGCATGATCATTTTTTTTTCCTTCTTGAAATATATTGTCTCTTAAGGCTAAGATGCTTGTAGATTAAATGGAGAGATTAGCTTTCTTCAAGAAGGGAAGAGGCTAATAATAATGAAATTCACTGGCTTCCTTCATACTATTCTAGATTTTGGACAGTTGCCTAATTTATGCCTGAATGCAATGGAAGCTTTAGGTAGTGTGTACCTATAATATGTGGAACCTAAAAATAGCATATAAATGCAATGAACAGAATATTTACTTTATTTGTCTTTATTACCTAGACATAGAATAAAATATATGTACAATTAACTCCAGTTTAATTATGTTAAAGGTGACCTGCAAAAATATCATAAATTTCAATTGCCTCAGCTATGTGCTTCAGCAGTTAAATATCTCTTCCAGCCAAGCCAATATAAGTCAGCAAATAAGCTGATAAATAGTGACCCTTCAAAGCATTTTTTAAAGTCCTTAATGTCCAACTCTGCCATGTTTTAGTTTTGCCAGTAATATCAGGGCTCACATGTCAGGGACAAGAGCTAACCAGTGCAAAAGTCTGAAGACCTATAAGACCTTATCCAGTCAACTTTTCATTCAGGGAAAAATGGGTTGACGTAATTTTCTTGGTCCTTGCCACACCTAAAATATAGTCATTCTGAGTCACCAGATTCTAGTAGAAGATAATGATGGAATAGTGTGCTATGATACATATCTTAATATGAAATGTTAACTTCAATTTTTAAAAATTTTTAACTTTTAAAGCTAGTAAATTTCTGATGCTGGTCCCACTATTTCCTGTTTTTTTTCCTCTTTATACTAGGCAGGATTTTTCAGATAAACATAGTCAATATAGAGAACTAACCAATATATACTGGGGGGTGGGGTGAGGAGAGTAGTTGGGAGGGGATTAAAATTAATCATCAAAACATCCCACATTACATATTCAGACTCCCAAATGTCAGAAAGCTGTAGCTTAACAAAAACTATACTTTTGTTTCCTGGCATAATGCTTTGAACCCACTAGAAAGAAATGTCAGCAGGGTGGACAGTTTCTCTGTATAAGATAAACTCAGCTCTACTTTATTCTGTAATAGAAACTGATTTGCTTCTTTGAAATCTACATATGGAAATTATTTTTAAAACTGCCACGTCATCATTAATATTGAATACTGAAGTCAGACACTGTACAAACAAGAACCCTAAGAAATTATATTATTTCTTTCACATTGTGACACTAAAGATCAAGGTCAAATAACTTTTCCAAAGACAGATATATTGTAAATTCTAAAGCCAAAATGTAACACAATCTGAGCTCCATCAGAGGCCCTGCTGTTTCTCTGCTTCCATTTGTATTCTTTATGTGTAGTTGCAATCCTACCTTCTCCAACCTAATTCAACTTTTAACATCTAGAGGTTATTTGCTGCTGCCTGCCTCCCCAGTCCTGCTCATAACCACAGCCTAAGAAATCCCTGTTGCCTTGCAATGTGTAGAGCCTTCCATATAGTAGCCATGTGAAAAGCACCTCAGGAACAAATCAACACCTGCACTTCCTAGTGAATCCTCTTGTGATTTGATTTGGAGCTCATTTCTGAAACAACTGTGTCTTTCCTCTTCCAAGGTGGTTTTATAACTTATCTCTGGATCAGTGATTATATACCTTCCCCATGTACTTGGGAGTGATTCGGAGTATGATTCCAATTCACTCTGAAGTGCCCCAAAGTCTTCCAAAGGTAAATACAGTTACTAATACATCCTCCAAAACTTCCATTTAAATATTTCCATCCATTTTGTTTGGAGTGGTAACAGATAGACAGAAACTTGTCTTACTTATATATAGTCTTACACAGTTGTTCAATACACTATTACTGGTCTTGCTTAACTCTTTTACATGTGACTATCTTCAGGCATCATATTGAATTAACTCTTCATTTTGTGTGGAAGAGATGTTCAACCAATATTGACTCATTTATTTAATGAATGGGCAACTACAGCAGAAAAAGCCAAATTAAAGAAAAGATAATCTAAAAATGGAGAACAAATATTAAAGACAGATATTCACAGATGTGGAATGTGTGAGAATTCCACAGGTGGAAATGTAAATTGGTACAATTGCTGTGGAAAACAGTATGGAGGTTCCTCAGAAAATTAAAAACATGATTACCATATGACCTAGTCATTTTACTACTAGGTATTTATCCAAAGAAAATGAAAATACTAACTCAAAAAGATATATGCACCACTATGTTTAAAACTTGCATCATTATTTACAATAGTCAAGACACACATACACACACACACACACACACACACACACACAGGAATATTACTCAGCCATATAAATGAAATCTTGATATTTGCAATGACATGGATGGACCTAGAGGGTATAATGCTAAGTGAAATAAGTCAGTCAGAAAAAGACAAATACCATATTTCACTCATATGTGGAATTTAAGGAACAAAACAAAGAAGGAAAAAAAAACCAGATTCTTAAATACAGAGAAGAAATCTGGTTGTCAGAGGGGAGATGGGTGTCAGGCAGGGGGATGAGAGATTTAGATAAAGTGGATTAAGGGCACACTTATCTTGATGAGCACTGAGGAATATGTAGAATTTTTGAATCATCATATTGCACACCTGAAACTAATATAACACTGCATGGTAATTATACTTCAATAAAAAAATAAATAAAAAGACAAATTTCCACAGATGTTAAAGACCAATAACTATACTTTTTTTTAAATTTTTTTTTCAACGTTTTTTATTTATTTTTGGGACAGAGAGAGACAGAGCATGAACGGGGGAGGGGTAGAGAGAGAGGGAGACACAGAATCGGAAACAGGCTCCAGGCTCCGAGCCATCAGCCCAGAGCCCGACGCGGGGCTCGAACTCACGGACCGCGAGATCGTGACCTGGCTGAAGTCGGACGCTTAACCGACTGCGCCACCCAGGCGCCCCTATACTTTTTAAGTGGGTTTTCATCGTGCAGTGCTTATAATCAGTTGATTCCAAAATTTAAAGTAGCCTAGACTTACTTAAATCAAAGCTGTATGCTTTTGTACATTTTATGATAATGCTCTGAAAAATACCAATCGTATTTCAGGAAAAATAAAAATGTTAGAGTTAAAAAATGAGAAAATTAAAATGGATTTACAACTCCAAGGATTTATGATATTCTTTATTTATGAGGGAAAGTCTTTTTGTGAGTAGGTAGCCCAGTTCCCACAGAATTCTTTTACCAGACCAATTCTTTGTCTTAAGGGTTCATACAGATTTGGAAAAAAAATCTCTCCCACCAAACCAGAAAGGAATATGCTGCTTAATAATTGTGTGTTCAAATCCTCCACTGTTGAAGGTGATGTTGCCAATCGTCTTTTAACAAGTTCAGTTTTCAAATGGATGAAGATGAAGAAGGTGGAGGGAAAGATTTTAATTCCTTATCCCATCTTGGTGGATGGTGGGAGATTTTCCTGCTTTCTAAATATTTTTCTCATTACAAAGAGCATATGATTTTTTTTATGAGGAGATATATATAAAGAACAGAATAAAATAATACTTACAGCCCCATAACAGAGAAATAATAATTTGGAACATTTTGATATATATTCTCTAGTCAAATCTCCCATTTCCTATGTGAGCTCAACTGACCTCCCCTCATGAGACTGAGATAAGACTATGCCAAATATTTTTCCCCTATCCTGTGAGAAATTCAATATCTTCTCCAAAAGCACAGTGAACTCACTGAGGCATATAATATGCAAACATATTTATAGTTATATATTTATTATGTTTATGTATTAAATAATATATTTATATTTACATATATAGTTTTAGCTATATATACTTGGGATGGCTAGTCATTTCTGGCTTTGGTTTCTGCTTTCTGCTGTATTCTTTTTCTCTGTTTTGCCTTTTGTGATTAGTACTTTACCTATGTTCACCCCACCACTGACATGGAGACATTCATTTATTCAAAATATATTCAGCAAATGTGAACTCTGTGTTGGAGACTATTCAAGACAATGGAGAAACAACAGTGAAAAAAAATATGGAATCCTATTCTTATATTTCAAGGATGGTGAAGAGTACAAGGTGCAGACACATAGTATAACAGCTCAAATGTCAGATGGCATTGAATGCTATGGAGAAAAATAAAGCAGGGGAGTAGGTTGAGGGGTTGCAAAGGTGGAGTTTGCAATTTCTAAAAAGTGATCTGGGAAGACCTTATGGGGAAGGTAACAATAGATCAAACACCTGAAAAGGGTATTTAAAGTCTAAAGATACTTTTAATTGCTATCTCATCCAACCAATTAAAAAAGAAAACTAAAAAAAAAAAAAAAAAACTAAGAGGCAGCTGTGTTTAGACGTTGACTAGAGTTTCAGGAGAAATGGAAGAGATTTGCTATAGCAACCACAAAACAAAAAATAAAATTAAATACCAGATTATATTTTTCTTAAGAATTCTCATAATAAAAGGGTTTAATCCCTTGCAGTGTTAATGAGCCCTCTCTCCCTTGTCTTTCAATTTTCTTAATTTCCTTCTCTTTCACTCTCTATTCAGGATCCCACTTCATTTCCCCCCTTGTTTTTTCCCTTCCCTTGATGTTACTATTCTCTCACCCTAAAATTATGTTCATGAATGAAAGACTATATAGAACATTTACTTGTATAGGGATCTACCTTATTATTTTTTATAGTTTACCATCTAATGACATCAGTGTCTCATAATCTGCACTTAGAGAAATTATGAAGGTACTTTCCTGAAAAAAGACTATTCCATGTTGAAGATAAATTCTAATTGCTAAAGATAATGTTTTTGCTACACTACATATGAATGTTTATAAGTAATTAGATGCATTTTAGATGCTTTGTAGTATCTTTTTTATTTCATGAAATATTAGCTCTTTGCTGTATCATTACAATTTCAAAAATAAGCTTTAATTACAGCATATCATTGTTTTATGTTCTAGTTCATGCAAAGAATTTCACTATTATAAAGCATTCTAGCTATTTCTATTATTACTACTACTACTACTACTACGACTACTCCTAAAAATAATGTAGATGTAACACCACATACTCTGGAACAATAATTGCCTGGGTAGTATGGAATCTGAGTACACTTCCAAATAACTGTGAGATTCTGGACAAGTTATTTAAAACCACCAGTCTTCAGTTTTCTTATAAGTAAGGATAATAATACAAATATCATATGATTGTTGTGATAATTAATGAGTTAATATAATGGAAAGCTTTAAGAAAAGGACTTGAAACATGACAATTAAATGTTACTTATCATTATTATTATTATTAGAATCATGATTACATTTTGGACAAATTTAGTGTCTGATTATTTCATTAGGATTAGAAGTGGATCTGATGGCTAAAACAAATGTAAACATAATGAATTTAAAGTCATGGTCCTATGAATGAGAATACTAGCCTAATTTTATTAGTACTGAATAATATGCTTTTAAAATATTTGATGAATCTATAGATATCAATGATACCACATTATAATTTCTATTTATTTTATGTTATTAGGTGCTATAAGCTGTTTTCATATGTTCATTGGACATTTATATTTCTTCCACCAATAATTATCTATTTATATCTTTATCATTTTTCTATAAAGTTTTAGGTTTTTATAAAATATGTTTCTAATTAGGCAGAATAAATGTACATGTAAAAGGCATATAAGAGCATCTGCAAACCTTTGATTTCAAGAGCCATTTGACACATAAATCTTTCCAGATAATGGAAATCAAGATGTCTAAATATCACCATCAAGAGAATTATGAAAATTCCTTTAGCAGTCCATTCTGATCTTAGAAAACTTTAATTATATGTGGCTTTTTTTTTATTATACAAAGGGATATCTTCACAAAGTTCCATTAAAAATTGATTTCTGAATGTAGGGTGACAGAAAAAAATTTAATAAAAAGCCTGTATTTTTAGAAATTAGAATAATCCAGAACTGGATGTGTAAATGATAAAAGTAAGATTTTTCTCGCACTTACTTTGTAACTTCAATTTATGAAAATCCCAGCAGTGTTCTGTTTAAATTATGGGCTTTACAATGGCCAAATTGAATTCTGATAGCTTACCATTATAAGATCAGTCGGTCAGCCAATTGTTATAGATTATTGCCTCAGCAGCTGTGGATATCTATCAGGGCACTGTGGGAAGCTTAAAATTTAAGGCATATTTAGTTGCACCCTTGTGTGATATAAATGACTATCTTAATATTTAAATTTTCCTCTATTGGGATATAAAAGATATATCTCTATGTACCCTGTGCAAACAGAAAATAGATACATTCTGCAGTTTTAATTTTTCACATCTATTCATTGACACACTCTGTCTTACAATAATAAGGTTTCTTTGGTTTTCCTTTTGTTATGGGACTCTGTTTATGTGTTGTATAAAGGCTCCATGGGAAACATGAATAGCCTTTCAGTATGAGTATTATTTCTGATGTTGAAAGGAATGCAAATTTGTGTATTAGAAGAGTCTCTGGGGTTCAAGTTTCCACCATTTCTAATTATTAACTTACGGGCACAGGTGAAACAAGTTCGGGATGTCGGGATTTGATTTTCAATTAGATTTCAATCATTTATTCAACCTGTGAGTATAAAAGAAAAATGAAACAACCAGAAGCATTTAAGGTTTTCACCCAGACATGTGCCTAGTGAGAAACAGAACAAATTGAGTACTTAGGCTCGGGCATTTTCCAGAATAATATTCTCAAATATTCTAAACAGTAGGAGGACTACTGTGCAACTTGTTGAATCCTGCCAGGTTACGATAATCATTTTATTAAAGTTCCCATTTATCTTTATTTGATATAAAGACATCTATTTTCTTATATAACATAAACACTTGATGCTATTTCTATTTAAAAGGCACACAGCCATCCAAAATAGCATCTAACTACTAAACAGCATAATTATCTATGCAGTTTGATAATAACTGAAAGACAAATTTGACTTGTTTCCTTACTTTAGTTACATCTACAGAAGAATTTAACAGGATTTAAGTATACCCTCACATACAAATCTACTGTACTATTTTGGAGAAATCCACCCACATAGAAATGATTAATACAACAAATCCACTGTATCTTTTTATTTTGGTGATGCTTGTTAATGAAGTATATATGGGATCAGTTCCTGAAGCAAATGCAGTTCCTGAAGCAAAAGTTACTGTTTAGGCACAGAAATGTGTTTTAGTACTATCCCAAGGGAAAAGAAGAGCATCTAGCAATGCCTGCTCAATTACAGGATACTTCCAAAATAAATTATAATGCAACCTGGTGTTAGAGCCCAATGTATTTACCTTGATTGGAAGATAGATTTTATGACTATTTACCACAGAGAAAAGCAAAGCAAAAATATTCAGCCAATTCCCTGATGGTGTTTCATTAAGTTACTGATGGATAATTCTGTTTATCATATTATTGCACTCCTGATGATACTAACCAATTCTAAAAAAAATTAGCTATCTTGCTTAGGACTGCTTTGACATATGTTAGAAAAATTTCCATTGAGCCAAGGATAGACCGAATTGATCTTCACACTCCTTCCCAAAGCTGCTCTGAATCAGTCTGTTCCTTTCTAGTTGTCACCTTCAAAGAGACCTTATGTTCTTTCATGAGCAAAATGCTCTATGTTACTCAGGGAAATAAAATATATTGTTTTGTACTATCCTCACTCTTTCTTTTCTTTGAATTAATTGCCCCTTGCTAATTTTCTGGTACTATTTAAGTCTATTCCTTATTTCAAAAACAGTTAATGACTGTGTCAACAAGCAGTCTGAAGAAGGGTTGTATAGCACTGACCCCTATAGCTAAGAAAGCTCAACTCCTTCTACATGGTTCTAAAGGGGTCCTTTAAATTGAGGTATGAATATTAATATTGTTCTCTATTTAAAAGAACAGAAAACAATAGACAGTTAAAGGCCAAAAAAAATGTTTATTTAAAAACTGCAGGAAAGCAGTAATCATATTGGGTAAAGAACTCTTGTCTTAGAAAATCACCCCACTGTGAGCTTACATAAACAGTTGAAGCCACTGGATATAGCTTAGATAGGTGTCTAAACAAAATAAATAGGGCAATAGAATTTGTAATTCAGATCCAATGCAATGGGGCGGCAGTGATGAGGGAGCATGGGGCAAGCTGAGGGCAAAGTACAGGATAACAGCACTCCCCTTCCCAGGTGGGATATGTGTGATGGTCCGTGGACACTCCTGACTGCTCAAGAACAGGGGAAAGGAAAGAAAGCAAATGATTGACTGATAGAGATTACAGTCATGCAGGACAGGAGTTTACAGATAACTTAGTAAACTGCAAGAGAAAGGCAATCTTATCCATAGCCTTATCTCTAGAAACCTGTAGACTCTGTTTCCTGGAGCACTAATACCACCCTCATCAAGATGTAAAGGGGTTTAAGTGCTTGTCATGGTAATGTGGGAAACAAAGGCAAATGAAAAATTAAATTCCCCTTTGACAAGGCCTTAAAACAGGCAGAGTAATCTTCCTCTAGAAGCTCAGCTGCCTCAATGATGACACTAGGGGCAAAAAGGATCTTGGCTTAATATTATTCTAACCTTCCCAGGATCCTGTGAGTCTCCTTAAACACCTAAAAATTCCTTTGCAAACTTCCTTTATCTTTAACTCTCAAGTATATGTTGGCAATTACACTCCAAGCATATGGCCCCTGATAGACATCTGAAGGGTCTCATGACTGAGGTTTTACTAAACAGTAATAAATGATGTTTTCTTAACAACAGCTAGCCCCTCAAGGTCCTGGAAACCTTGCTTCCAAAATTCCTTGGAGACTTATGCTGTCTCTAACCCCCTCCCAACCTGAGGGTATATAATCAGTCACTCTTCATAACCTCAGTGCAGCTCTTTCTGCCAGTGGTTCCTGTCCCTGTGCTTTCATACAATCACCTTTTTTGCACCAAAGATGTCTTCAAGAATTCTTTCTTGGCTATCGGCTCTGAACCCCTACCATCACCCCCAAACCCCATCAGCAGGAGTTGAGAAAGTTTAGATTTAGGAAGGTATAAAGAGTTGAGGAAGAAAGATCTTTACTGAATGAGGAGTTTAAAAGGCCATGGCAGCCAGAAGAGGCCATGGCTGATGCTACTCCATATTTTCTGCTTGTTTTTTGTTTTTGTAGAACTAGGAAAGATGCCTTTCCATCAGATGAGAATAACACTGGGCCACAGCTCTGGGCTGAATTTTAGACTTCAGCCACCCCTTCAACTCAGCATCCCTGTGCAGGGCACAGTCTGCTGAACTGTGTGGCTATCTTGGACAGGGCTCTGGAGAAAGGGTGAACTGTCACTGATAAGAGTAATGGCCAGAGAACAT
Source organism: Neofelis nebulosa (assembly GCF_028018385.1). Classification (NCBI taxonomy): domain Eukaryota; kingdom Metazoa; phylum Chordata; class Mammalia; order Carnivora; family Felidae; genus Neofelis; species Neofelis nebulosa. Next base: position 30,939,623 of record NC_080795.1, on the reverse strand, counting down.
AAGAACAGGATACCCAGCAGCCATTTTCCAGTCATTCTTTGACCTATATTATAAAAGAGCTAACTCCCTCTTGTATTTAGTGAGATGATGAGTGAACTAATGAAAACTTAAGAAATCTTGTGTGAGTTGTGACCATGTGCAGCTAAGTCCAAGAAACGTCAGAAATTGGGGTAAGGTGTCCTGATAAAATTAAATACAAGAGGATTTTGCAAGGTTGTAGAGGATCTGGGAACATCTAGTTAACAAATCTATAGATTGTTACATCTTAGACTTTTGTATTTTAAGGGATTTTAGTTTTTTGTTACATTTAAATGATGAAAGAAACTGAAGTGACTTTAGGAAAATAACAGGGCAGATGTTATAATTTCTTTTTAGATAATTTGATTTCTTAGCACTCTACTCTAATGAATTATCTCCCAAAATGTAAAAATTTCTTTACATTTATTAGTGAATTATTTAAACGAATATATAACATCTATGGAGAAATAGTGACAACTTCCCCTAATAGGAATATCACAATCTTCTATTCTCATGCCCTCAATGTTACTGAGGAACTCTAAACATTGCAACATTTCAGCGTTAATGAATTGAGGCCAACTGATGTCCTTCTCTTTAAATTCTTAATAAATTCACTCATGTTTTACTTCTTTCCTCTTAATTTTTTTAAGAGGATACCCTCCTTCACTTTGACATTTGGCTTTGTCATTTCCTGTGTTTTGTATTTGACTTATTTTTTTTTCTTTTTGTATGTTTATATTTTTTCAAGGAGAGGGGCATAAACTTTTTCCTCCAAGAATTTGTCTTCCTTGGCCTAAATATTTTCAAGTTTCTCTGATGGTTAAAACATAGGTAAACATAGAAGGAAACCAATACCTCTCCCAAAATCAAACTTCGAAAAGCTTTCAAGGCCTTGCTCCATTATCTCTTCTGTTGCAATTTTGTTAAAGGAAAGAAGTTCCAAACACTAGCTCACCTTCTTTTACTTCTTAAAAATTTGCATTCTGGATTAAATCTGACAATATATTGCTGCTAAAATTTCTGTGCCTCCTCATCAATGTATTTTAGTTTCATTCATTAAATACATCATATTGTGTTGTCCTCATATTTTTTACTTCCAAGCATTTGATGTTACTGCTCTTCTCTTTGCTGAATCTCTCTGTTCTTGAATTTACTATTGTACACATATATCTACCAATCCCCCTATCTGACTGATATTTATCAATTCCCCTCTGTGGATTTTTTCCTTTATATATTCTGGGTTACACAGTTCATTTCTTTCTTTTACTACTCAGTTTATTTTTGGGCTTTTCTTTTTCACAGATTTTCTTTTATCACCTAAGTGTAAGTGCTTTTTGTCCACATTGACAGTCTTGATATTTTCAAATGTCTACTGATACTTTTTCTTAGAAATATTTACCACTTAAGTGAGAATTGTTAAAATAAATTTGTTATCCTATTATTTGTATATCCTATTATCTGTATATCTGTATATTTCACCCTACTAACGAATGAGTGGGTCAACCAGGCAATTCGAGAAGAAATTAAAAAATATATGGAAACAAACGAAAACGAAAATACAACAATCCAAACGCTTTGGGACGCAGCGAAGGCAGTCCTGAGAGGAAAATACATTGCAATCCAGGCCTATCTCAAGAAACAAGAAAAATCCCAAATACAAAATCTAACAGCACACCTAAAGGAAATAGAAGCAGAACAGCAAAGGCAGCCTAAACCCAGCAGAAGAAGAGAAATCATAAAGATCAGAGCAAAAATAAACAATATAGAATCTAAAAAAACTGTAGAGCAGATCAATGAAACCAAGAGTTGGTTTTTTGAAAAAATAAACAAAATTGACAAACCTCTAGCCAGGCTTCTCAAAAAGAAAAGGGAGATGACCCAAATAGATAAAATCATGAATGAAAATGGAATTATTACAACCAATCCCTCAGAGATACAAACAATTATCAGGGAATACTATGAAAAATTATATGCCAACAAATTGGACAACCTGGAAGAAATGGACAAATTCCTAAACACCCACACTCTTCCAAAACTCAATCAGGAGGAAATAGAAAGCTTGAACAGACCCATAAGCAGCGAAGAAATGGAATCGGTTATCAAAAATCTCCCAACAAATAAGAGTCCGGGACCAGATGGCTTCCCACGGGAGTTCTACCAGACGTTTATTTTTTTTTTTTATTTTTTTTTCAACATTTTTTATTTATTTTTGGGACAGAGAGAGACAGAGCATGAACGGGGGAGGGGCAGAGAGAGAGGGAGACACAGAATCGGAAACAGGCTCCAGGCTCCGAGCCATCAGCCCAGAGCCTGACACGGGGCTCGAACTCACAGACCGCGAGATCGTGACCTGGCTGAAGTCAGACGCTTAACCAACTGCGCCACCCAGGCGCCCCTCTACCAGACGTTTAAAGCAGAGATAATACCTATCCTTCTCAAGCTATTCCAAGAAATAGAAAGGGAAGGAAAACTTCAGACTCATTCTATGAAGCCAGTATTACTTTGATTCCTAAACCAGACAGAGACCCAGTAAAAAAAGAGAACTACAGGCCAATATCCCTGATGAATATGGATGCAAAAATTCTCAATAAGATACTAGCAAATCGAATTCAACGACATATAAAAAGAATTATTCACCATGATCAAGTGGGATTCATTCCTGGGATGCAGGGCTGGTTCAACATTCGCAAACCGATCAACGTGATACATCACATTAACAAAAAAAAAGAGAAGAACCATATGATCCTGTCAATCGATGCAGAAAAGGCCTTTGACAAAATCCAGCACCCTTTCTTAATAAAAACCCTTGAGAAAGTCGGGATAGAAGGAACATATTACACATCATAAAAGCCATTTATGAAAAGCCCACAGCTAACATCATCCTCAACGGGGAAAAACTGAGAGCTTTTTCCCTGAGATCAGGAACACGACAGGGATGCCCACTCTCACCGCTGTTGTTTAATATAGTGCTGGAAGTTCTAGCATCAGCAATCAGACAACAAAAGGAAATCAAAGGCATCAAAATTGGCAAAGATGAAATTAAGCTTTCACTTTTTGCAGATGACATTATATTATACATGGAAAATCCAATAGACTCCACCAAAAGTCTGCTAGAACTGATACATGAATTCAGCAAAGTCGCAGGATACAAAATCAATGTACAGAAATCAGTTGCATTCTTATACACTAATAATGAAGCAACAGAAAGACAAATAAAGAAACTGATCCCATTCACAATTGCACCAAGAAGCATAAAATACTTAGAGATAAATCTAACCAAAGATGTAAAAGATCTGTATGCTGAAAAGTATAGAAAGCTTATGAAGGAAATTGAAGAAGATACAAAGAAATGGAAAAACATTCTGTGCTCATGGGTTGGAAGAATAAATATTGTCAAAATGTCAATACTACCCAAAGCTATCTACACATTCAAAATTGCACCAGCATTCTTCTCGAAACTAGAACAAGCAATCCTAAAATTCATATGGAACCACAAAAGGCCCCGAATAGCCAAAGTAATTTTGAAGAAGAAGACCAAAGCAGGAGGCATCACAATCCCAGACTTTAGCCTCTACTACAAAGCTGTCATCATCAAGACAGCATGGTATTGGCATAAAAACAGACACATAGACCAATGGAATCGAATAGAAACCCCAGAACTAGACCCACAAACGTATGGCCAACTCATTTTTGACAAAGCAGGAAAGAACATCCAATGGAAAAAAGACAGTCTCTTTAACAAATGGTGCTGGGAGAACTGGACAGCAACATGCAGAAGGTTGAAACTAGACCACTTTCTCACACCATTCACAAAAATAAACTCAAAATGGATAAAGGACCTGAATGTGAGACAGGAAACCATCAAAACCCTAGAGGAGAAAGCAGGAAAAGACCTCTCTGACCTCAGCCATAGCAATCTCTTACTTGGCACATCCCCAAAGGCAAGGGAATTAAAAGCAAAAGTGAATTACTGGGACCTTATGAAGATAAAAAGCTTCTGCACAGCAAAGGAAACAACAAACAAAACTAAAAGGCAACCAACGGAATGGGAAAAGATATTTGCAAATGACACATCGGACAAAGGGCTAGTATCCAAAATCTATAAAGAGCTCACCAAACTCCACACCCGAAAAACAAATAACCCAGTGAAGAAATGGGCAGAAAACATGAATAGACACTTCTCTAAAGAAGACATCCGGATGGCCAACAGGCACATGAAAAGATGTTCAACATCGCCCTTATCAGGGAAATACAAATCAAAACCACACTCAGACATCACCTCACGCCAGTCAGAGTGGCCAAAATGAAGAAATCAGGAGACTACAGATGCTGGAGAGGATGTGGAGAAACGGGAACCCTCTTGCACTGTTGGTGGCCCAGCAATAGCACTGCTAGGAATTTATCCAAGGGATACAGGAGTACTGATGCATAGGGGCACTTGTACCCCAATGTTTATAGCAGCACTCTCAACAATAGCCAAATTATGGAAAGAGCCTAAATATCCATCAACTGATGAATGGATAAAGAAATTGTGGTTTATATACACAATGGAATACTACGTGGCAATGAGAAAAAATGAAACATGGCCTTTTGTAGCAACGTGGATGGAACTGGAGAGTGTGATGCTAAGTGAAGTAAGCCATACAGAGAAAGACAGATACCATATGGTTTCACTCTTATGTGGATACTGAGAAACATAACAGAAACCCATGGGGGAGGGGAAGGAAAAAAAAAAAAAAGAGGTTAGAGTGGGAGAGAGCCAAAGCATAAGAGACTGTTAAAAACTGAGAACAAACTGAGGGTTGATGGGGGTGGGAGGGAGGGCAGGGTGGGTGATGGGTATTGAGGAGGGCACCTTTTGGGATGAGCACTGGGTGTTGTATGGAAACCAATTTGACAGTAAATTTCATATATTAAAAAATAAATTAAAAAAAAAAGAATGAAGAGAAAATGAATGATCTGAGCAAGGTATCATTTCCATAACAAAGGGGAAAATACAATGAATACATTCCATTCTTAAATTTAATCTAAGAGTTAAAAAGACACTTTGCTAATTAGACCATCAAGTAAATGTTAGTTTAGGGAGTCTGCCAAATTTGAGATTAGGAACAAAATCCAATATCCTATTTAAATTAACTACAGATAAATCCATATTTATTAATTTTTCAAAAGCCAGGGTCAGCAGTGATTACCTAAGCAAGGCACCCCAAATCTGGACAGGAGCCTGTATGGGGCTGGTCCCGGTTTCTCTTCTTTACTATACTCTTCAACTTTCCAGAGTTGCTCCCAGTTCCAGTACTGCTTCTCCTCAGTACTACCAAAACCACCAATGGCTGGCAGTATTTCCTTCATGAATTCACTCAGATTGTAAGAATACCAAAACGATTGTTGACACCCTGATTTGGGGTGATTCCTACTCATTGTTGGACATGGACTGGGTTAAGGACACTGGGTTACCACTGTCTAGTTTTAAGCTAGAGCTACTTCTGTGGGACCATGAAAAAGGCTTGTTCAGCTCCCTCTTCCAACCACACTCTCACCTCTGGTCTAGAAGACCCTAAAGAGGCAGAACACGGGGTTAGGGTCAGCACCTAATAGATACTGGTTCTATAGTATCTGACTAAATGGCTCATAGATGCAAGGAGATTTTTATGGTATTATTTTCCATCCAAAGCCAAAGTAAATATGTTTGTGATTAGCAGTAATGAATGTATATATCTGTCACAAATATGATAATTTATCAAGTGTTACCTAGGAACAACATTAGAACATAAGACTTCCCAGGTTGCATGCTCTCCAGTTTTCAACATTTGAATTCATTCTAATTCAAAGAAACTTCTTGTTCAGTACTTGGAAAGGACCAAAGAAGGGCCTTTTCTCCTTCAATATTTCTAATAATGATTTTCAAATGTTGGCATTTATGCATGAGCAGAAGCCACTTTTCACAGGATAATGTAACTGAATTCATCATCTTCTTTTGACCTTTAAATGACTTTTTGGTCTTGCCTCACTTATCTATCTTACTTCTTGGTTTTGTCATTCTCTCTCATCTTCTGAGATCATTGAGTCAGGGCTTCAGGGTGACCCTTTTCAAAGGAAGATGGCTTGGTATTAAGGCCTTGTCTGTTTTGGATCAAGGCTCTAGAGCTTGCTCCCACATAATATTAGAAGTCATATATCAGTTATATAATTACTTTTTTAAAATCCTTACAAATGTGGACTTTCCTATTTCTCAGGTAATGACCTGTGTAGATATTATTTGATGTTTTAATATTTTCCCATGGAGTAATATGTTTTTAATAAAGCTTTCAAAATTCTAACTTTTTACCTAAATTTAATCAAGCAAAGCAGTACTTAGAGAAGGATTACAAAACATAATAGATATACTTCTTTCACATATGTATTATAAGTGAAGAAAATTACCAAATGAGAAATACAAACCATGAAATGTAGAATAGAATTTTTAGAGTCAACTTTATATCTGGAATTTCATACTTAAGACCATCAGAGTGAGAAGGCTACTGGTCTATAAAAAGAAAAAGAACAAAAAATCAACCACAAAAATCTTCATGGCCTTTGTAATGCTTTCTTTTTAAAGGTCACATTATATATGTGTATATTTATGTGCATAAATGTATATATTTACATGTTATATGTATTCATTGTACAAAGAATGACAATATTTCTGACAATCATTGAATTGTTGCTGTTCCAATAAAATTACAGCTAAGTTACTATCATTTTTATAATTGTACAGTAGGAAATACCGATATAAAAGGATATATAAAGTACCTTAGCAGTACAAATTCTTTTATTTTACATTTAACACAGATAAAGCCATTTAATGTTAAATTTGGGTATGTAAATTTAAATTTTTGAAGTTGTTTTTCAAGGTTTATAGAGTTATCCTAAAAAGTGACTTAATTATCTATTTCACTTTGTATCAGTACAATCTTCAATGAAAACAGAAATTCTATAAATTCATGTTTTCAAGAAATGAGCCCTTTTTTTGTTCTACAGTATGGACTGAACTAAAAAAAAAATTCTAAAGTAAATGAAATGAGATGGTTATTAGAGGAATTACAGGGTTGTAATTTCAACAAATTAGAGTGCTATAGCATAAAATATAATTTATCCCAATATTTTAAAAGACTATATGTTTTTCTAGATTTATATGGGTTTTAGAAAATTTTAAACACAATTAACCAAAATGAACTTCATGTGCATGTGGATAAATGTGTGTTTATATCCAAAGTGACCATAACTGTATAAAATATTCACTAAATTCCAACAAGTGGCCCATTAATTATACAATTTTTGAGTGTTACACTTTCTTTAGTTTTTCCTGTGTGTTTGCCAGAGTATGTGTGTGAAGGATTCTGCCACTGTGCATAAGGTTCATTGAAATTTAAACTTTCAGTAGCATTCAAAAACATTACTGCCAGCTTACAATGTATTAGTCATTTTGCTAGATGCTGACAAAATAGACTAATGGTTCCTTATTCAGAAGAGTACACAGTCTGATGAAGGAAACTTTCTTGTATGTGACTGAATAAAGTACAACATACTAAGTGTCAGGAGATTTCAGAGGGAGAGGTGATTTACATTGTCTGGGGAGAGTGCATACTCATTTTCAAAGAACTGGCATTGAATGGGCTATGTGCAATATTCTTTGCTTTTTACCTCTGAATTCTATATTACCTCAACAAGGGTTCAGCCCTGTTATTTTATAATTCTGTAATTCCATTTTGCTCACATGCTTTCATAGTTTTAGAGTCAGAAGATATATAAAGCAGTAATGCATGATGAGGCATCTCCCTGATGATTAGTCTCCTACATATTGGGAATTTATTACAGAATATCAGCCAGCAGATTTCTGATAGCAGAAAACTGGTAAACGCCTCTAGGGAACTTATTTTATTGAGTCTTCTCATTTAACATATGGTGAAACCTGGTACCAGCAGGATATGTTACTTTTTCTTTTTTTTTTTTTTTTTTAATTTTTTTTTCCAACGTTTTTTTATTTATTTTTGGGACAGAGAGAGACAGAGCATGAACGGGGGAGGGGCAGAGAGAGAGGGAGACACAGAATCGGAAACAGGCTCCAGGCTCCGAGCCATCGGCCCATACCCCGACGCGGGGCTCGAACTCACGGGCCGCGAGATCGTGACCTGGCTGAAGTCGGACGCTTAACCGACTGCGCCACCCAGGCGCCCCATTGCAATAACATTCATTCATTTTTTTGTTGTTAGCGAGGTTATGTTTCTGTCACTTCTTCACAATAAGAATTATTTAATATTCTCTGGCCTAATTTCTTTATCTATGAAGCAATACAAATATTAAGGCATTTGAAATATTTTACATATTATTCTCAGGTTTTTTTATATTTAATTGTGGATAGTGCTATACTGACATGCTTATATAGATTTTTCTATGAAAATATTACCTAACCACTTTTGCACCTTGAATAGACTTTTAGAATTTTTATTTTGAAAAAAAAAATCCTTATCTCATGTTGTCCACAGATTTACACTAGTTCATTTTCACTCTTCCCCTCTAGATTTTTGCACAGCCATTTTTGTGAGAGAAAAAGCTACGCAAGTGGCACATTCAAATGACACCTTTAAAAACTGACAAACATTATTATTTCCCTGATGTTTCTTCTGTTCGTGACTTTATTTTATTTATTTATTTAGTTTATTTTGAGAGAGAGAGTGCAAAGTGGGAAGAAGGGCGGAGGGAGAGAGAATCTCATGCAAGCCCCAGTGGCAATGCGGCACCCTATGCGGGGCTGGAACCCACAATTCTGAGTCAGAATCAAGGGTCTGATGCTCAGCTGACTGAACCACCCAGGTACCCCTCTTCTGTTCATGATTTTAAAATGTGATCATAAAAGTAAAGCAGTTATTAAAAAGCAACACAAGCTCTTCTAACCCTCCCAAATCTCTCCTTACGCTGCACTTGGCATATTGTTACACAATTAAACTATGTGCCACTAATATTGTTCTAAATATTTAGCATAAATAAGTACATCCATTTTAAAAGCAGACCATTTTAATTATATTGGATTAATAACAAGAAGATTCTAAATTATACCAACTTTTTCACGTTTGTCTTTAAATCCTTCTTTTTAAAAATATTTTTAAATGTTTATTTATTTTTGAGAGAGAGATAGAGACACAGAGGGTAAGTGGGGGATGGGCACAGAGACACACACACACACACACACACACACACACACACACACACACAGAATCTCAAGCAGGCTCCAGGCTCTAAGCTGTCAGCACAGAGCCTGACACAGGTCTCAAACTCACCCACCACGAGATCAGGAGCTGAGCTGAAGTCGGACACTTAACTGACTGAGCCACTCAGATGCTCCTTTAAATCCTTCTTTAATTTAGTTTTCTTTAATCCTTATTTTCTTCTACTTAATCTCATATGTTCTCTTGTATCTTAAGACAGCTTAACTTATTCCTTTATATTATTCATATTCCACATTCTTTAGGCAACACAAAAATGTTTGTTTTACACAATTTAAAAATGAAGAAGGAAAATGAAAGAAAGAGTGGAAAATTAATAATTTAATAAATAACTGCATTCACTAAAATATTATAGCCCCTTGAGTCAGTCTCTGTGCTATTTTCCCATACATTATCTTGCTGAATATTTTCAATAACTCCACGAGCCATGAATTCTTGTTCACGATTCACAGAAGACAAACTTCAGACTCAGAAAGGTGAAACATCATGGCCAAAATACCACACACCTTGTCTGTTGGGGAACCCCGGCCTTGCTTTATGCTGCTGCCCAGTTTCATTAAATATAAAGTCTAGAATTTGAATCATGTTCTTTCTTATTCTGTGTTCTGTTTCCCAATGTTTAGTTCTTCGTGGTACCCATGGAGTTGAGCAGATTATTTTTATGGTCATAAAAATGAAAGTTCTCACTCAACAAGTATTGATCACCTACTCACAGGGGTCTAACTCCCATAAAGAACACAACAAATATCTTTCTAACATATAAAATAACCACATTTTAAAATATAGTTTCCCAAATCTTTAGTATTACTTAAATCTTTAAAGTTTTTTTTCTACTTGGATTTTCATCTTATAAAATCCAAAGCATCATTAAATATAGCAGATATACAACTGAGAATGAAAATTCTGAAACACTGTGAATAGACAGCAAGTCTAAAATTATACAAAAGTCAGTTAAATGCCTTTGACAGCATCCTGAAGACTGATGAAACCATGCTCCATCAGTTCATAAATGAGTGGGAAATTCAGATCGATGGCCTTCCCCTGAAACACCTTGCCCTGGGCCTAGAGAACAATTCTCCATCCTCTTACTCTCAGCAGAAACTACTTTGTTAACCTCAGCTGCCTGAGGGAAATTTCAGGTAGAGAAGCATTCACAAGCTGGTTCTCATTAGTTTGCTTTCCAGTGTCTGCTATGATACATGTATGTTTTTGCACTTTGTAACAAAGAGAAGGTAGCTATTCTTTCCATTTGCTTCCTCAGGTTGCTAAGCAGACAGGCAGAGAGGTACTGAGGCAACAGCACTGAGCAGAGTACTCAGGTCTAAGTCCTACTATTGGTTCTTCCACTGACTGTGTAATGCTTTTAGAAAAACCACAGAACCTCTTGGGGCCTTTGCCCATTGGTGAGCTAAAATTCTTAGACCATTCCTAATCCTTCTGTAAGTCAATACCATAACTCTGCAAAGTGAACCACAGGCCTGGATTTCAGTGCCTAAGGTATCTCTGGGCACAACAGGAAAAACCCACACAGTAAATAATGTATAACAGTTACTCTGAAAAATGTCATTAAGTGCTTTCAAAACTATAATAAAATACAACATTGAGTATTTAGACAATTATACGAGTTTGAATCAACAGGTAAGACAGGAAACCTAAAATATTGTAAAGTAGTCTTCCTAATAAGTTGTAGAATGTCTTGGGTTCATGCTTTATCTAGAACTAATGATTAATGCATGGGGGAGAAATGAAGTTAACAATAATAATAATGCTAATAGTGAATATTTCTGTCATGTTAAATTCTCATTATAGTCTCAGGACTTTCAAGACAAGCCCAAGTGGCATTAACATGGTAAAATTGTTTAATAATCCTATAACTGTTGTAACACAATATATCTAAAATTGCTACTGTTAGCCTTTTCAAATGTCGGTAAAAGGAATTCTTTTTCCTTTTAATTCAATGTTGATAGAATACTTAATCATATTCTATTACCCTGAAACATATATTTCCTCAACCATAATTTATCAAAGATAAAAGCTGTGAATTCCATACCATTTTACTAAAACTACGATCATTGTTTAAGCAGGATAGTAAATTGTTACTGAGAAAAACTACCAAACCATTTATTATGTTATGTTTTTACTGACTTGTATTACATATTTTATGTAAAAACAGCTTTAAAATTTTCTCTAACAATTGTATTAGGTTTCTGGAAACATTCACAGGTATAATCCCGGAAAGAGCCATTCATTTCACTAAAAATAATAAAGCCATCATCATTTAGAAAATAACTTTAGGGGCACCTGGGTGGCTCAGTTGGTTGAGCAGCCAACTTTTTATTTTGACTCAGGTCATGATTCCACGGTCATGGGATGGAGCCCTTCATCTGGCTCCACGCTGGGCATGGAGCCTGGTTAAGGTTATCTCTCTGTCTCCCTCTTCCCCTCCCCTGCTCGCACTCTTTCTCTCTCTAAAATAAAAAAAAAGTGAAAATTAAAAAAAATAATTTTAAATAGAAAACCTGGGAAGATTCTTATCTCATTGCTATCATATAATCTCTTTCAAGAGTAAGCTAACCAGCATAGCATAACATATAGAGTTGGCGAATCACTATATTGCACACCTGAAACTAATATAACATTGTGTGTCAACTACACTTCAATCAAAAAAAAACCTAGAGAAAAAGCCACTGGAATTGGGTCTACAAATCAACAGAATATCCATACTACAAACACAGTGTGAAAGGGTCCAAAACAAAGGCCCATGAGAAACAAAAAGAGACACAGATTGTCACCTTGCCTTCAAAGTTTAATAATCTACCTGCAAATTTACTCCATGGAGTGAAGACTATCTTGCAACCATCTCTACCCAAGGCCTGATCGGTGACGTGAATACTAAGTGCTATAAAAGAGGGGGGAGCCAAGAAGGAAAGCAAGCCTGTGGGCTGGTGAGAGGGAGGTAAAAGAAAGCTTACAGAGGACGTGGGACTTTTGCTGGGTCCTTGGAATCCAGAGAAAGGTGAAGAGAAGTGATCTCAGAACCAACATTGTAACTCAAATGACATTTTCAGGTATCTGAATCATGGATTTGAATTATTCAAGTGAGGGGTATAGCACACTAATTTACTGAAGCTTGAGCTGGCTCACGTAGTAGTTTTCATTAAACTATGAATTGACTTAAAAAAAAAAAGATTTGCTAACCAGTTACTAACGTAGGAATGCCTTGTTAACTCATTACTTTTTCTCATTAAGAAGAAACATTTCCAAAAAGTAGTCAACTGTAAGACCACACTGTTATTGGTTCCTCCTTGTCACTGGTTCTAAGAGTGTGGTCCAAGGACCAGAAGCATTAGCATCACCTGTGAACTTATTAGAAAGGCAAATTATTATGCCTCATTCAAACCTACTAAATGAGACAATGTAGGTAGGGGTGAGCCACAGATTGTGTTTTAACAAGCCCTCCAGGGATTGTGATGCATAGTAAAAGTGGAGAACCACTGCTCTATGTATATGTGGGTTTGTTTCCATTTTTTTTAAATAGACTTTATTTTTCAGAGCAGTTTTAAGTCCACAACAAAATTGAGCATAAAGTATGAAGAGTTCCTATTTTGTACTCAAGTTGTGCATTTGTTACAGTTGATGAACCTTTATATATGATTTTAAAAATAAAAAAAATGTTTTCCTCTGGAAATCAAATTTTTGTACCTTTAGAGTTTTTCTTTAAAGATTAGTTTTAAAATAATTTAAAGCATTAAATGGCATATTCATTGTGCCTATGTTTTGTTCATCTCATTTGATAGAATTTATATAGTGATAAAATTGAAGTTTTCATGATCATTTATTGGCATAGGGTGTAATAATGATTGTAAAGGATTCACTGGGGCTCTGAGAATTCATGACATTCCCCCAAGATCCTTTTTTTCCTTGTAGCATCCCATAGCAATCAAAAGTCAAGAAAAAGCAATTAGCAAAAAGCAAAATCAAAAAGCAATCAAATAGCTTTAATGAACTAAGGTGTTATAAAATTTTAAAGTTACCTTTTTAGTCAAAATCTTCCTAAATTATCATATAGTCACTTGTAGTTGTGTGCCTCCATTACTTGTGGGATAGCTGCGATATATGCATATTCCTGTGGTGTTTAGTATGTTTTAATTTTTCTCTTGCTCAAATATTAGAATTTCTAGTAGGTGTCAGACATTATGCCAGGCAATGAGGAGAAACACAGTTCCAGAGGAACTCTTCAACAATCTGTCTCACTTATACAAAAGGGAGTAACCTTCTTTTAAATCATTTGCTGCCTAAGTATGTATCTTACAATTCCAGTTTCTCAAAGGCAGAGAGATGAACCTTTAAATTAAGAAATACTTAAAAAATATATTTTTGGGGTGCCTGGCGGCCTTAGTCCAAACAGCATGCAACTCTTCATTTGGGGGTCATGAGTCCAAACCCTATGCTGCATGTAGAGATTACAAAAAAAAATAAATAAAAATGTTTTAAAGAAAGTAAAAAAAATAAAATATTTAAGTATTTTTATTGAAGTCTAACATACGTAGAAAAATGTGAAAAATAATAAATGTATGGCTCAATGAATCTCTACAAAATAAACATACTCATGTAATATCCATTCAGATAAGGATAGAGAACATTATTGATACCCCAGATATCTCTCCCAGGTGCCCTTCCAGGCACTAACTCTCTGTTGGATGAGTACTAGCCCAGTTTGTATCACTAGAATGCCTGATTTTACCCTTATGCTTTTCAACTGGCAATTAAAAGTAGTATCGAAAACTCATTTTTCTGTATTTATGCATTTTACATATTCTGCTATGTATTTGTTATACTTAAAAAAATGCTCCAAAACCCAATTATATCTCCAATTTTATTTCTAATTTTGTGTATGTATACATTTTATTGTACTGATAGTTTCACCTATTATTGGTTTGATCTATAACAAATTATCTATGGGGATCATTTATCAATTCTATTGCTTTACACAGTTTTTAAAAAAATCAGTATTTACTTCTTTCATCTTTGTTAATTCTAGTCTCTTATTTCTTCACTTATTATTAAAAATTTTGGGGGAGCCTGGGTGGCTCGGTCGATTAAGCGTCCGACTTCAGTTCAGGTCATGATCTCACAGTTCCTGGGTTCGAGCCCCGCATCGGGCTCTGTGCCGACAGCTCAGAGCCTGGAGCCTGTTTCAGATTCTGTGTCTCCCTCTCTCTCTGCCCCTCCCCCACTCGTGCTCTGTCTCTCTCTGTCTCAAAAATAAATAAACGTTAAAAAACATTTAAAAAACTATTTAAATTCCAGTTAGTTAACGTACAATGTAATATTAGTTTCAGGTGTACAATATACACCTGATTCAACACTTCTATAAAATACCTGGCTCATCACAACAAGTACACTCCTTAATACCCATCATCTACTTTACCCACCCACCCGACTTCCCCTCTGGTAACCATCAGATTGTTTTGTATAGTTTAGAGTCTGTTTCTTGGTTTGCCTCCTCTGTCTTTTTTTTTAACCCTTTGTGTGTTTCTTAAATTCCATTTATGACTGAAATCATATGATATTTGTGTTTCTCTGACTGACTTATTTCACCTAGCCTAATACTCCCTAGCTCCATCCTTGTTATTGCAAACAGCATCATTTATTTCATTCTTTTTTCTGGCTGAGTAACATACACACACACACACACACACACACACACACACACACACATATATGAATTAGTATTTTTGTATTTTTGGGGTAAATACTTAATAGTGCAATTGCTGTATTGTAGGGTAGTTCTATTTTTAACTTTTTAAGAGGAATCTCCATACTGTTTTTGAGTGGCTGCTGGAAGTTGGCATTCCCATCAACAGTACATAAGATTTCCCCTTTCTCCTCCTCCTTGCCAACACCTGTTGTATCTGGTGTAGTTGATTTTGGCCATTCTGACAGGTGTGAGGCAATATCTCCTTGTAGTTTTGATTTGTATTTCCCTGGTGATGAGTGATGTTGAGCATCTTTTCATTTGTTTGTTGGCCATATGTATGTCTTCTTTGGAAAAATGTCTATTCATGTCTTCTACACATTTTTAGTTGGATTATTCATTTTTTGGGGTGTTGCTGAGTTTTACAATTCCAGACTTTTAAGTTATATTGAAAAAGCTGTAGTGATCAATACAGTATGGTACTGGTACAAAAACAGACACATAGATCAATGGAACAGAAGAGAAAAGCCAAAAATGGACCCACAACTATATGGTCAACTAATCTTTGACAACACAGGAAAGAATATCCAATGGGAAAAAGCCCCTTGAACAAATGGTGTTGAGAAAACTGGACAGCAATATGCAAAAGAATAAAACTGAACCACTTTTTTACCCATACACAAAAATAAATTCAAAATGGATGAACAACCTAAATTTGAGACAGGAAACCATCACAATTCTAGGGGACAACACAGGCAGCAACCTCTCTGACATTGGCTGTAGCATCTTCTTTCTAGATATGTCTCCTGAGGCAAGGGAAACAAAAGCACAAATGAACTACTGGGACTTCTTCAAACTAAAAAGCTTATGCACAGTGAAGGAAACCATCAACAAAACTAAAAGGCAAACTATGGAATGGGAGAAGATATTTGCAAGTGACATATCCAGTAAAGGACTGTACGAAACAGTTGAATCACTATGTTGTACACCTAAAAGTAATATTACACTGTATGTTAACTAACTGGAATTTAAATAAAAACTTTTTTAAAAGGTTAGTATCTAAATATATAAATTAATACATACTTTAAAAGTGAAAGAGATGCTATCTATGATGTCTATGCTCTTAACTCAGAGGCAAATTGTGCTAATTGTCAAGATGAGACACAGCCACTGTATCAAAAGCATTTGATTTTTAAATTTTCCTTTATATATTTAAAAAAAACTTTTTAACATTTTATTTATTTTTGAGACAGGGAGAGACAGAGCATGAACAGGGGAGGGTCAGACAGAGGGAGATACAGAATCTGAAACAGGGTCCAGGCTCTGAGCTGTCAGCACAGAGCCCGACGCAGGGCTCGAACTCACGGACCGTGAGATCATGACCTGAGCCGAAGTCGGCCGCTTAACCGACTGAGCCACCCAGGCGCCCCGTATTTTTTATGTTTCATAATTTTTGACTGTTAGTATCAGGTTATGCTACAATAGTGACCATTGGTCAGACAATATTAATCTATTTTATATAACCTCTGGTAGTGTTTTCATCTTCTCAAGTAGAAAACTAACACAAGAAATGTGGGAAATATTTGTTTCCAGAAACCTTCTGCATTTGTTTTTTGTTTATCTCTCCTCCCACTAGATTATGTATTCCTTTAACTGACATCAGTGTGTTAGCTTGGCCAGATGGTATCCTCTACATTGCACTGTACATGTTATTTTGTTTGCTGAAATGATCAAACTAATTGAACTCAGTTCACGTTTTAGACACATGGAGTCAACTTTATCTCTTCCAGTATTGGAGAATTCTTTCCTGAATTGATGCTGCCATGTTTACATAGATCATAGGACAGTAAACGAAGGTAGGTAATTTTTTTTAACTTGTAAAATAATTGTATTTGGAATCTTACATTCTAGAAGAATATACTCTCTCGTATACATAGAATGTAAATTCTCTATTTAGAGAATGGTAATTAGACTCCAAAAATGAGAAGAGAAGGAAGAGGTTAGAGACGGTGACTGAATGAAAAGATAACCTTTTACTTAAAAAAAGAGCACGCCTTGTGTAATCCGTAAAATAATGAATATAGTGTTATATTCATATAGAGGTATTTTTAATTAATACTTGTAACTGAAATCTTTTTTACAATATTACTTTATTTTATTGGTATGATTCTATAATGAAACAATATGAGATGGAGAAAGGGAAAATGATGGTAAAGGCAATGGTTTGAGTTTTTTGTTTTAATTTTGCTTTGCATAAAAGAACCATTAATTGAAGGTCTGTTTATCACATTCCTGTTGTATTACTTATCTCTGATGCACAGGGAGGTTTCCTTAAGAAATACAGAAGAGAAGCCTGGACAAAGGATTATAAGTACTGATTTTGCAAGGACACTTTGATCTACCAAAATTATATGTCCTTTGTTGGAAAAGTCAGAAATTTTCCATTTTACAATCCCACTTGCCAGTGTATACTTTTGTTTCTAAATTAGGGGCAGAAACACCAGTTTCTAAGGAGTTCAGGGCTGGCTGTAATGTAATAAAATTGCAAGCTCTCCTTATCAATTCAGAGCCATCTGACATTCTTACAGGACATGTTCAGAATAGAGAATGCCTAGCACAATGTTTCTGTTTTCCCTTGACAGAACATATGAATGATTATTTGTGTGAGGGTTCCTTGTGCACTCTGCTCATCTGACCACTCTAGTAGATTGCTCTAAATTAACTCCATGCTCTTTTATGTACTTCTAGTCCAGGGGTCAGGAAACTTTTTTCTGTAAAGGGCCACATAGTAAATATTTTAGATTTTGCATGTCCTATGGTCTCCGTTGCAAATATTCAACTCGACCTCTCATAGCACAAAAACAGTCATAAGCAGTACAGTGTCGATATGTTCAATAAACAAAAATGCATTAAGAATGAAATTTGAATTTCATGTACTTTCCATGTGTCATGTATTCTAGTTTTCTTCTTCAACATTTTCAACTACTTAAAAATGTACAAGTTATTTTAATCTTTTGGGTTGTATAGAAACAGGCAGTGGGATGGATTTGATTCATGGCCCATAGTTTACTAACCTTTATTCTAGTCAAACATATGTTATGATTTAATTAACAATTTTCCCACTGTCCTATAAACTCTCAGGAATTTTGCCCTTCATCTGAATCTCTTTTTGCTTCTTTGTTATTCAGTGAATAAATGAATGAATGAACCAACCCATTGAGGAAAAATATGTTCATAGTTGTGTGAATAGTTAATACATGTCAGTGGCAGACTCCAGAGCTGGAAAGTATGTTTGTGCTATCTGATTAGGATGTTGCTATCCCAGAAGAGTCTTCAACTACTGTTTTGTAGAGAAGTATTATTGAATTTGTGTTCATTCTCTGTGTTTATATGCAAGTTAAATTTTATTAATAAAATAGCATTCTCCCAGTGGAAAATGCTGAGAAAACTGTGGTGAGGAACAAAGAAGAGTTGAGTTCAAAACAAATTAGTCTACGGATTTGAAATGATGCACTGCATTGATTTGTCTCTTAAGTTCTGAGAACCTATCAATTTAATTCTTTCAATGTAGCAAATTGCTCTTTTACATTATTTTTCAGACTTCCCACAGGGAAAAACATAGCAAGTGTGTGTGAGAGAGATTAGACTTTAGTAGCCTACATGCCTTTTTAATTCTTTTATTTTTCTAATAAAGGAGAACAATAGTATATTTCTAATGCTTTATTTCTCAAATCATTTATGTTTGATAAGATTTTTTTCCTTCTCTTAAATTAATGTAATAAGTGTTAAAGATATTTTCTCTTACTCTTAAATATTAAAAATATGTTGAGACAGAGAAACATTAACCTTTGTTGGAATATCTTATCCTTGAATATACTCATTGTTATAAAACCAATTTATAAACGTGGTCTAGTTTCCCAAGAATGCTTTTAATGCATCTGGAATGCTCATGTAAATGCTGCTATGTTCACAACATCTTGGGAACAATTCTTTGTTACATAGATTTGGATAAATAGAAAACACAACAAGCATCCACATTTCAAATACCCAGTACATAAAGTATTCTGTGTCCTCCAATTATGTACCCTATAGACAGGTTGAAAATGCTCTCAGAACCTCATTCCAAAAGGCTTGTGCCCACATGATTGCTTCTAAAAGACAAACATTTTAGTTGAACCTTTTCAAAAAGCCAGGGAACAAATTATACTTTTCTCTCCATTATGCCTCTACAATTGTGTGAATTCCAGTGATATATTTATATCCTTCTCTGTGTGATGACTTGTCAAAGAGATTAAAGTCCTCATGATGCCTAATGCATGCCTAAAATAAAGATGAAGTCACTAAAAGGCTTTAAATAAGGCCAAAATATGAATGTGTTGAATAATTTCTAGACCTAGCAATGCCCTCCCACTTCATGAAACACCTTAGGAAAGCCATGGAAAGTCAGGGTTTATAATCATCCTCTTCTGCACACATGGCATCCGCCAAATATCAACATCCCAAATCATTTATAGGAATGGGCCAACTCAAGACTGATGAATAGGGAGAGTGGTGATGTACTGGCTTAGATTTATTGCTTGAGCTCTTCTGGCTCACCTTTATTCTCCTTCTCATATCTTTTGACCTCTCTCTTGAGTTTTTATAATTCTGCTTTGGGTTGTGTTTTTTTTTTTTTTCATGCTTAAAGATTTAAGTTCAAGTTAGTTAATATACAGTATAATATTAGTTTCAGGAGTAGAATTTAGTGATTCATCACTTACATGTAACAGTGCTCATCACAACAAGTGCCATCCTTAATACCCATCAGCCATTTAGTCCATCCCCCTGCCCATATCCCCTCCCCAACCCTCAGTTTGTTCTCTACAGTTAAGAATGTTTTATGAGCCTGGAAGGCTCAGTTGGTTATGCATCTGACTTCAGCTCAGGTCATGATCTCATGGTCCATGAGTTTCAGCCTGCATTAGGCTCTGTGCTGACAGCTCAGAGCCTGGAGCCTGCTTCGGATTCTGTGTTTCCCTCTCTCTCTGCCTCTCAAAAATGAATAAATGTTAAAAAAAATTTTTACAAAAGAATGTTTTATGGTTTTATTCACTTTCCCCCTCCATGTTTATCTGTTTTGTTTCTTAAGGTCCACATATGAATGAAATTATATGGCATTTGCCTTTCTCTGGCTGACTTATTTTACTTAGCATAAGACACTCTAGCTCCACCCACATCATTGCAAATGGCAAGATTTCTTTTTATGGCTAATATTCCAGTGTGTGTGTGTGTGTGTGTGTGTGTGTGTGTGTGTGTGTATCTGTTTTATCCATTCACCAGTTGATTGTGGGATCTTGCTTCAAAACCTTCATTAAATGTGTTTAAACAATTTTCCAAAAACAATTTCAGAGGTGAAGGAGGCGGGGAATGGACAAAATGGGGGAAAAGGAGTAAAAGATATAGACTTCCAGTTATGGAATAAATAAATCACAAGGATGAAAGATAAAATGTAGGGAATATAGACAATGGTACTGTAATAGCATTGTATGATGACAGATGGTAGCTACACTTGTGGTGAGCACAGTGTAATATATAGAGTTGCCAAATCACCATGCTGTATATCTGAAACTAATGTAACATTATATGTCAAACATACTTTGACTAATTAATTAAAAACAAACCCCAAAACAATTGCACCTAATTTTTATCTTTTCCTTCTTTTATTTGCTATTCTTCATCTACCATCCATTTATCTTTTACTTTCTCCTTTTTTTGTAACATTATGCAGATCTTGTATTGATTTCTTTGGGATTACTCATAGGTGAAGAACCAGGGATTTAGGGGTTCATGTGCAAAACAGTGTTCCAAGCTAAGAAGGATTCCCTTCATGACCAAAGACTTTTTTGCCTGTAAGCTATTAGTTTTTAGTCTCCCTAGATAATGGAGATAGGCAGATTATCATTGTTCACAATAAAAAGTCTGTCTTCTTTCCAATGCCAAAGGGACACATTCATACGATTCCTTGGTTTGCACCCCCATACTGGTCATCATAGCTAATAAACCTGCTTCAAGTAAGCTCCTACCATCAATCAGCAGACTATATTCTCTTTGTTATAAACACATGGTTTACAACTTGCTTTTCATGGTAAGTCTTTCATCTGTGAGAAATATGCATCAGTAGGCATTTTCTAATATGGGAAGCACCAGAAATTTCTTTTGGTTTCTACCTGTAGGAAACTCGAAGTGAATGTTCTTTTGCCAAATATCCCTAATTTATGCTTTAACATGTTAGGTGTCTTCTAAATTACATTTTGTTTCTTTTTTTCTTTTCTTTATAAATAATTTCCTCTAAAAGCAGACAACCAAGTTAACACCATCATTAAACCGGAAGTCTTCCACTCAGCTCTTCTGGCACAAATGTTGGAATTCTTTTGTCAAAATTTACAGCTTATTTTGGATAGTATTGACTTTGCTATCTTTCAAAGAATGATACATACCAGCTTTTTGAAAGTCCAGAATCTGCCTCTGAGATTATAGGACTAAAATACATATTAAAATGCATCCACAAACTCTGAACATATATTCTCTTTTCTTGTAGGATTTTTAAAACTTTATTGAAAAATAACTAACAGGTGTATGGTATATATTTAAAATGCACAACATAATGATTTGATATATATACACATTATGGAATGATTTCCAAGATGCAGATAATTAATCCATCATCTTACATAGTTAATTCTTGTGTGTGTGTGTGTGTGTGTGTGTGTGTGTGTGTGTGTGATGAGAATTCCTAAGACCAACTCTCAGCAACTTTCAAGTATGTAATACTATATTATTAACTATAGTCACCATACTGTACATTAAATACTCAGACCTTACTCTTCACATAACTGAAAATTTGTACATCACCCTATCCCCCCTTATCCCCTGCCATGGTAACCATGATTATATTTTGTTTTTCAAATGAAATCAGCTGTTTTTTGTTTTGTTTTTGTTTGTTCATTTTGTTTGTTTTTTAAGGTTCTTCATGTAAGTGATACAGTACAGTACATTGTGTATATATGGCACATTTTCTCTATCCATTCATCTGCCAGTGGACAATTTGGTAGTTTCCATATATTGGCTATTGTGAATAATGATGCAATGAACATGGGAGTACAGATATCTCTTCAAGGTATTTTGTTTCCTTTGGATATATACCCAGAAGTAGGATTGCTGACTATATAGTAGTTCAATTTTTAGTTTAAAAAAAAAAAAAACTACCATACTGTTTTTCCATAGTGATTACACCAACTTACATTCTCATGCTATGTCAGAAATTGTTTTGTCATTTTCTAGAATTTCTTAAAATGAGGCAAGCTCATATAACATACACTTAACTATCTTAATGTGAGCAACTCAGTGCCATTTAGTAAATTCAGTATCCAGCCAACACCACAATCCAGACAAAACATCTTTATCATGCCTCAAAAAACTCTGTATTCTGGGGCGCCTGGGTGGCGCAGTCGGTTAAGCGTCCGACTTCAGCCAGGTCACGATCTCGCGGTCTGTGAGTTCGAGCCCCGCGTCAGGCTCTGGGCTGATGGCTCGGAGCCTGGAGCCTGTTTCCGATTCTGTGTCTCCCTCTCTCTGCCCCTCCCCCATTCGTGCTCTGTCTCTCTCTGTCCCAAAAAAAAAAAAAAAAAAACAACTCTCTGTATTCATTAAACAGTCACTATTCATTTCCCCCTTATCCTCCAGACTCTAGGAGCATCAATCTGCTTTCTGTGGCTATGGGTTTACCTTTTTTGCATATTTATGTAAATGAAATTGTATAATTATATTATTTTGAAAATGATTTAATGAAAATGGTGTCAACATGGGTGTTAGAATCCCTGAATTTAACTCTTATTATACCACATAAATTTACACAAATGATAATTTCATTAAAATTTAGTTTCTTTTCAGCTTTAAAAACTGTGTATCCTCATTAATCAATAAGAATCATTTGTAGATACCCAGTGCACCTGAGTTCTCTATTGGTAAAAATACATCAATCAAGTTTCTCAAGCATGTTCTTATTCTTTACATAAAATGGTGTTACTTATTCCTTTATTAGATTGAAAAAGTAAATTAAAAATGATGATCATATCACTACTTTCATGGCACACAGTATTAAAATAGTTCTGAGGGAAGTCAACAACTCTATGAAACATAATAAAACTTGTGTAGGAGTCCCAGAAGAAGAAGAGAGAGCAAAGCAGGCAAAAATTTTATTAAAAAAAATAGCTTCGGGTGCCTGGGTGACTCAGTTGGTTAAGTGTCTGACTTCAGCTCAGGTCGTGATCTCACAGTCCGTGAGTTTGAGACCCACGTCGGGCTCTGTGCTGGCAGCTTAGAGCCTGGAGCCTGCTTCAGATTCTGTGTCTCCCTCTCTCTCTCAATCTCTCTCTCTACCCTTTCCACTCATGCTCTGTCTCTATCTCTCAAAAATGATTAAACGTTAAATTTTTTTTTTTTTAAATAGCTCAAAATATCCCTATTCTGGAGGAAGGAAACAGATATTCAGGTTCAGCAGGCACACAAAAATCCCATCAAAATGAACAAAAAGCAGGCCAACACCAACACATATTGTAATTAAATTTGCAAAATACAGTGATAAAAATATCTTGAAAGCAGCAAGACAAAAGTAGTCCTTAACTTACAAGAGAAAACTCATATGGCTAGCTAGGGACTTCTCAAGGGAAAACTGGCAAGCCAGAAGGGTGTGGCATGATATATTCAATGTGCTGCATAGGAAAAATCTGCACCCAAGAATACTGTATCCAACAGGGCTATTATTCAGAACAGAAGGAGAGACAAAGATATTTCCAGACAAATAAAAACTAAAGGAGTTAGTGATCACTCCAGGATTTTTGCTAATCCTGCAAAAATATTAAAGATGACTCTGAGTGCAAAGGAAATGCCCAAAATGACAAAGACAGAAAGGATCGGAGAAGATGTCCAAAAACAACAACAAAACAAGTAATAGAATGTTAATAAATACAGATCTATCAATAATTACTTTGAATGTAAATGGACTAAATGCTCCAATTAAAAGACATATGGTGCCCAAATGGATAAAAGTCAAGACTCATCTATATGTTGCTTTCAAGTCAAGTGATGCATTTTAGACCTAAAGATGCCTTCAGATATAAAGTGAGGGAAAGAAGAAATTTTGCTTTTAGTTTCTCCAGTTTTTACTTAAATTCCAGGTAGTTAACATACAGTGTAATATTACTTTGGGGTATAGAATTTAGTGATTCAACATTTACAAACAAAATTTGGTGCTCAAAACAAGTGCCTTCCTTAATCCCCATCACCTTTAACCAATCCCCCCATGAAAGTGAGGGGGTAGAGAAACATTTAACACACAGATGGATGCCAAAAAAAGCCAAAGTAACAATACTTATATGAGGCCAATTAGACATTAAAACAGAGTTTAAAAAGAGATAAAGAAGGGCATTATATATTCATAGAGGGGACAATCCAACAAGAAGATATAACAATTGTAAATATTTATGCACCCAACATAGAAGCACCCAAATACATAAGCAGTTCATAACTAACTTAAGAAAACTAATTGATAATAATACAAAAATAGTAGGGCACTTCAAAACCCCACTTATATTGACTAAACACAAAATAAACAAGGAAACAATTGCTTTGAATGACACACTGGACCAGATGGACTTAATAGATACATTCAGAACATTCTATCCTAAAACAGCAGAATACACATTTTTTTCAAGTACACATAGAATATCCTCCAGAGTAGATCACATATTGAGGTCACAAAATGGCCTCAACAAATACAAAAAGATTGAAGTCGTACCATGCATCTTTTCAGACCACAACGCTATGACTAGAAGTCAACCCAAGGGAAAATTTGGAAAGACCACAAATACCCAGAGGTTAAACAACTTGCTACTAATTATTATTGTGAAAAATTATATGCCAACAAATTGGACAACCTGGAAGAAATGGATAAATTTCTAGAAACATATAAACTACCAAAACTTGGTAATAAACAACAAGGAAGAAATAGAAAACTTGAACAGACCAATAGCAAGCAAAGAAATTGAATCAGTAATCAAAAATCACCCAATAAACAAAAGTCCAGGGCCAGATGGCTTCACAGGGAAATTCTACCAAACATTTAAAGAAAAGTTAGTACTATTCTTCTCAAGCTATTCCAAAAAATAGAAAAGGAAAGAAAAGTTCCAAATTTATTCTATGTGGCCAGCATTATTACCCTAATTCCAAAACAAGACAAAGACTCTACTAGAAAATAGAGCTACAGGCTAGTATCCCTGATGAACATAGATCTAAATATTCTCAATAAAATACTAGCAAATCAAATCTAACAGTACATTAACAGAATCATTCACCACAATCAAGTGGGATTTATTTATGGGATGAAAGCGTGGTTCAGTATTCACAAATCAATCAATGTGATAACACCACATTAATAAAAGAAAAGAGCCACAGGATCATTTGAAAAGATGGGGAGAGAGTATTTCACAAAGTACAACATCCATTTATGATAAAAACCTCAATAAAGTAGGGATAGAGGGAACATACTTAAGATAATAAAGTCAATATATGGAAATCCCACAACTAATTTCATTCTCAATGGGGAAAAACACAAAGCTTTTCCTCTACGGTCAGGAACAAGACAGGGATGTCCACTCTCACCACTGATATTTAACATAGTACTGGAAGTCCTAGCCTCAGCAATCAGATAACAAAAAGAAATAAAAGGCATTGAAATTGGCAAGGAAGATTTGCAGATAATATGATACTCTGTATAGAAAACCCAAAGACTCCACCAAAAACTTGCTAGAACTGTTACATGAATTCAGTAAAATTACAGGATACAATATCAATGTACAGAAATCTGTTGCATTTCTATACACCAATAATGAAGCAGCAAAAAGAGAAATCAAAGACTCAGTCTCATTTATAATTGCATCAATTACCAGAAGATATCTAGGAATAAACCTAACCAAAGTGGTGAAAGACATATACTCTAAAAACTTTAAAACACTGATAAGAGAAATTGAGGGACACCTGGGTGGCTCAGTCAATTAAGCAAGTGACTTTTGATTCTGACTCAGGTCGTGATCTCACAGTTTGTGGGATTGAGCCCACATCAGGCTCTGTGCTGATGGCACAGAGTCTGCTTGGGATTCTCTCTCTCTCTCTCTCTCTCTCTCTCTCTCTGTCTCTCTCTCTCACTCTCTCTGTCCTCCTCCCCCACTCATTTTCTCTTTCTCTCTCAAAATAAATAAATAAACATTTAAAAAAATTGAATACGACACAAAGAAATGGTAAAAAATTACAGGTTCATGGATTGGAAGAACAATATTGTTAACACGTCTATACTACCCAAAGCAATGTACACATTTAATGCAATAATAACAGCAGCATTTTTCACAGAGCTAGGACAAACATTCCTAAAATGTGTATGGAACCACAAAAGACCCTGAATAGCCAAAGCAGCCTTGAAAATGAAACGCAAAGCTGGAGGCATCACAATTCTAGACTTAAACTTACATTACACAGCTGTAGTGACCAAAACAGTATGGTACTGGCACAAAAACAGACCCATAGATCAATGGAACAGAACAGAAAACCCAGAAATGGACCCACAACCATCTAACCAACTAATATTTGACAAAGCAGGAAAGAATATCTAATGGGAAAAAGACAATCTCTACAACAAACAGTGCTGGGAAAACTGGACAGAAACATGCAAAAAAATGAAACTGGACCACTGCACTATGAAGGAAACAATCAACAAAACTAAAAGGCAGGACACCTGGGTGTCTCAGTAATTGAGCATCTGACTCTTGATTTCAGCTCAGGTCATGATTCCAGAGTCATGGCATTGAGCCCTGCATTGTCACTGAGTGTGGAGCCCTTAAGATTCTCTCTCCCCCACTGTCTCTCTCCCAGTTTTCTGCCCCCTCTCTAAAATAAAATAAAATAAAATAAAATAAAATAAAATAAAATAAAATAAAATAAAATAAAAAACTAAAATCCATCCAAAGTCCTTTTTTTGGTACTAAATTAGTTTATTTGAAGGAATGGTACAAATGAAAGAAGTTAAGTAGATGTTTGGTACAACTTACAGAAAAGGGAACGGTTACCCCAGCATGCATGCACTGTCTTGGTGACCAGGGAAGTCACCCTTGTGGCTATTGCAAGACAATATAAAGCTTAGCTCCCATTATCATTGTTTCCCAAGGTGTGCTTGTCAAATAGGTACTCTGTCATGCCAGATTCAGAAGTCCTCATCTTGCACAGGTTGGTTACATGGTCACCCAATTCTTTGATGTATTTCATCTGCTCATTCAGGTCATGAGTTTCAATGAAGTCACACAAATGGGGGTCATTTCTATCAGTGGCCAGTTGGGAGAAGATATTTGCAAATGACATACCTAAGAAAGGGTTAATATACAAAATATATAAAAAACTTATAAAATTCAACAACCCAAAAATGAAGAATCCAATTAAAAAAATGGGCAGAAGATATGAACAGGCATTTCTCCAAAGACATTCAGATGGCTAACAAACACATGAAAAGATGCTCAACATGACTCATCACCAGGCAAATACAAATCAAAACTACAATGAGGTACCACCTCACACCTGTCAGTATGGTAAAATCAACAACACAAGAAACAACAAGAGTTGGTGAGGATGTGGAGAAAGGGAACCCTCTTACACTGTTGATTCCCACCAACAAACTGGCTGCAAACTGGTGCAGCCATTCTGGAAAACAGTATGGAGATTTCTCAAAAAGTTAAAAATAAAACTACCCTATGATCCAACAATTTCACTACTAGGTATTTACCCAAAGAATACAAAACACTAATTAAAGGGATACTTGTACCCTGATGTTTATATCAGCATTATCTACAATAGCCAAATTATAGAAATAGCCTGTGACCATCAATTGATGAATGGATAGAGGTGGAAATGGAAAACTAGCCATAAAAAAGGTTGAAATCTTGCCATTTGCAATGACATGGATGGAACTAGAGACTACTATGCTAAGAAAAAGAAGTCAGTCAGAGAAAGACAAGTAACATATTTCACTCATATGTAGGATTTAAAAACAAAACAAAGAAAGGGGAAAAAGAGAGGAGGCAAACCAAGAAACAGACTCATAACTATAGAGAACAAACTGATGGTTACGAGAGGGGAGGTGGGCAGGGATTTGGGTTAAATAGGTGATGGGGATTAAGGCATGTGCTTGCTGAGACAAGTACAGGGTATTGTATGGAAGTTTTGAATCATTGTATTTTACAACTAAAAGTATTATTACACTTTATGGTAACTAAGTGGAATTTAAATTAAAACTTAAAAATATAGAAATTAAAAATAAATAAGCTCTGTTTTCTAAACATTTCTGTGTGTCAGATGAATTAATTATCTTTATAATTCTTACAAAAA